>NC_047056.1:95355070-95511178 GCF_000738735.6 Corvus cornix cornix
TTGGGTTTAGTAAGTAATGTTTTAATTTAATTGATTCTGAGAACAGTGAAAGTCTCCTAAAATTATTCTGCTTTTGATAGACCTTTAGTACAAGCCAACAGAAGATGTGAGTGAGCAAGAAAGAAGGATGGACACAGGGTTGCAGAAATGCTGAGATTAGAAGGGGCCTCAGGAGACCATAAGTCTGACCTCCTGCTCAGAGCAGGGTCGCCTAGAACAGGATGCTCAGAACCATGTCCAGTCTGTTTCTGAACATTTTGAAGAAGGGAGACTCCACAGTGCCTCTGGACGAGTTGTGCCACTGTCACACTGTAAAAAGGTTTCTTCTGTTCATAGAGAATGTCCCGTGTTTCAGTTTGTGCTCATTGATTCTTGTTCTGTCATTGGGTGTTATTGAGAAGAGCCTGTTTCTCTTTTCTCCTTTCCCTCACATCATGTATTTATACACACTGATAAGATCTCCACCTCCAGAGCCTTCTGTTCTCCAGAAGTTTTCCAGGCTGTGGAGAACAGCAATTTCTCTGCTGTTCTCCCCTTGTTCATGAAGCCAGTCATCTCTTTGTAGAAGTCTATCAGGTTGGTTGACATAACATTCAGGATTTAAGAATGTAAAGACATTAATTGTGAGAGTGTTCTGGCTCTGTATCTTAACCTGAATAAAAGATTTTAAAAAGGATTCATCCAACCCCTTATATCCAAATACAAGTGGGCTACATACTCTTAGAAATACATATTGAGATCCAGGCCCAGCAATCTAGACAATAATGCAAATCCAGTTTTAGAATCAATGAAACTAAACCAGAAGATCATATGGTAGTGTTTCCAGAAAGTATATTATTGGACATGTACAGCAAATACGTGTCTTTGCATTACAGGACCACAAAATCAATTGCTCCAAGACAGTATACCTTATCTATTGCACTGTTTCCTGCTTGATCCTGTGATGATAGGGCAGTAGGTGGTTGATTATCCTTTGCTGATTCACACCTTCTTCCACTGCTATTGCTGGGAAATGAACCCTGCTGAGTTGCAAAACTGAGTGCCAGAAAAAAATGAAGGAGACGTACTTATCAACGAACAGTAAGTAGCAGAGCAGAATTGTACCTAATGATGAGAGGCAAAGGACCACTGAAAATATCACACCACAGGTGTGTTATTCTAGAGTGATAAACTAGTGGGCTGCCATGATTAGGACAGGTATTGATTTAAGACAGGTACTGATTGATTTGGAGGCAGGCACTGGTAAGGAGCTGCATTGGCTGTAGCACTCACCCAGATGTTCATCCCATCCTTTGGAAGACAGAATGAGCATGAGTGACCTTGTGACACAGTGCTGCAAGGGTATGCTATTGCAAATCATTCCAAGATAATTTTATGTTCACTCCGATGTCATAGTGCAATTGTCTAAATTTGTGTGAATTTTAATCAGTGTCATATATATGTTTTCTCTTTAAAAAGGAAGCTTCCTTTTATTGCTGTTATCAGTGAATATAAGAAAAAGTGCAATTTTGTCATTGTGTATGTTCCTCTGATGAAGTACCTTCTTTTACTCTGAAAACTACTATGCCCTCTGGTACCAGGAAGTGCCATTACACCACCTTTATTCCAAAATGTGATACAAATCCAGTGAGAACTGGTCTTCAAATTATGATTTTTAAAATTCTATGTCAAAATACCTTCTAATGTGAATCCAGTAGATACATTTTTACAAGTCTGTCAAATACAGTGATTCTTCTGATAGAATAAAACTAATCCTCTCTACCAGTCCTCTCTCTTCAGTCTGTATTAAAGTTATGAAAACGGCTGTAAGTCTTTAGTGTATCAGTATTTATTACAAATATAAACCCATAAAAATATGTATCATTATTAGAAGAACAAATACTCACTTTCTGTATGGTTAAGCCATACAAGACAGTGGATGGGGTCTCCTTACTCATTCTCTAACTCTTTGATCATTAGTTAAAATGGTATTTACTATTTGTTAGTCCATAATAATCACTTACTAACCAAAATACAGTCTCTTCATTGTACAAAGGGATGCTTATCCCAAAAGAACTTCTGCATATGTGAATTCTGGGTAATGCCATTGTTACTGGTTATGACATCAATTACTATATAATGACATTAATTGTAGACGCATCTGTAGAAGAGTGAAAGTAAACTGTTAAATGCTTTCTAAAAGTATAACCTCTATATGTTAATATATTTCTTATGTCTTAGTCTATTTCAGGGAAAGGAAAGGTTATTTCAGTAATTGTATTTTCACACCATCATGTGAATTTTTTCTGTGTTAGACATCACGCTCTCTACAATTATGCCCTAATAACTTAGAATTGCACACAGATCCACCAAGGTATTATGTCACTTCTGGGAAATTATTTTATTTAATTTGACTTAAATCCAACATATTATGCAGCTATAATTGTATCAGCATTTTATCTTGAACTATATGCTATATAACTATATATATATATGCTATATGCATATAGCACATAGAACTATATGCTATGTAACACTTTATTTTAGAAAGCACAGAGAACAATCTAATTTGTATTACAAATACAAAATAAATGGCAATGGAAGTGGAAGTGGCTGGGTAGATCTAACTATTACATGAACAGATATAATAAGATAATACATAGTATTTTAGAAAAACAAGAATTAGGAAAGTAAAATTAAAAATAGAAGAGAAAACAGCATATTCACTGAATCAGAATTCAAGATTTGTGGCACTTAAACATAATGGTACTTTTTAATTAATCTTTTTATTTTCTGGCAGTGTAAGGTGACATTCAGACTTACATGAGGATCTTGAAAATGTGATAGTCACGTACCATCATGGACAGACACGTATCTTTAGATTTAATTTGTCGTGCAAATTAGGTGATGCTTATTGTACATTTTTAACTACTGACAGGAAAGAAAGTTTAGGAATACCCATCATAGAAAGCAAGGTCATCTAGTCTTGCTGGAAGACATATTAAGCATATCTATGTTACAATAATCATGCTGAAATATCAGTACATTTGATGAGAGATAAACACAGCTGAACATGTCTCTATTTTGTCATAATTCAGGATTATGTAAAAGGCATGTGGCCTTTCTCTGTCTGAATTAATTTTAAGGGTATGATTAAAATATAGCAAGGTCTTGCCTCCTGCCTGTTAGTCATAGAAAATTGATAAACTTGCAGTTTTTCATAACTTATTTAATGCCTTCTGAAATATGGGGGGTTTACTATATTCCCCCTTCCTTCCTTCTCAGATTTCATGTCATTCTTGCTTTCTTTCTTTTTCTTTCTTCCTTTCTTTTTTCTTTCTTTCTTTCTTTCTTTCTTTCTTTCTTTCTTTCTTTCTTTCTTTCTTTCTTTCTTTCTTTCTTTCTTTCTTTCTTTCTTTCTTTCTTTCTTTCTTTCTTTCTTTTTCTTTCTTTCTTTCTCTTTCTTTCTTTTCTTCTTTCTTCTTTCTCTTTCTTTCTTTCTTTCTTTCTGCCTTCCTTCCTTCCTTCCTTCCTGCCTTCCTCCCTGCCTTTTGATATTAAAAAGTTTCATTTACTTTGTCAGCTTGGTCATCATACCATCTGTTTGTGCTGTTGCTTTAATCTTGAAATATTTTTTCAAATAAATTTTCATCCCTCTGTTTCTCATGTGCAATAGGAAAGAAATAGGGTTGTACATGATGTACAGTAGGAAATAAAAATTCCTCAAGAGCAATTTGGAAAAGTCTTCTGGTTCAGCATCTACAGCATTACACCTCTTTACTTCTCCTAATCTCCCAGAGGAACTGACACTGAAAAGAAAACTTGGAAAACTTGGAAAATTGCCATAGACACCAGACTAGCTGAAAATTATTTCTGGAGAAAACAAAAGTATTTATTTTTAAATTCAACCTTAATTTTACCCATAGAGTAAATGGAGTAAAGCTAATACTTTAGAATATCTTTTACCCCCACTGGATTTTATATCTACTAAGAAATACGCAGTACTATCACTTTTTATTTTCTGCTATAACTGACTGTAAAACATATTTACTGTTTAGATTTACTGTAAGCTTTCAGACCATATTAGTGCCTGAAATCTTTGCTCTGGTAAACAAAACCATAGAGAAAGGGGCGTGTTGGGAAGTGGCATAGTAAATTAAACTACAGCTAAGAGTCTAATCATAATTATATGAAGAAATTATCAGAAGTAGAAATGATTCTCCTAATACATTAGTGTTCAGGAATTCAAACCTATAAATTGGCTACTATTTAAGATTATAGACTTCTTCTGCACACAAGCAAGTAATTAACTTTACGTTCCCTTCTTATGACTCTCAGGCTCTTGTCCTTTTAATTATAAGATCCAGAGGGTAGCTTTTATGTTACTATTATCTCTATTAAATTTTGAATAAATGCTGCATTGAAACTTGATATATTAGTCATATGTAATAGCCTGATAGCTTCTTAAAGGATGTAAAGTGCTATTCTGATAAAGTAGCCAGACATTTGGTACTTTAGTTTTCCTTTTGCACACATACAAAAATTCACTTTTTAAAATGCCAGATTGGTAGTTTTAAGTAAAAGTTATTATGTGGATTGTCTATATTAGCATGTTATAGAAGAGCAGTTTAAACTTGTTGATTTCTCATGTTTCTTTATGTTTCTATTCACGTTATCATAGGCCAAATTTCTAACCTGAAATACACAATCATTCAGTATGATATTACAGATTTTTGGAAAATGACAATGAAAAGGTAAACTTCTTCACAGGTCTGAAATACATTGTTATATTATTAACCTATTACATGCCATAAATATATTATAAATAGAAATTACGCATTGCAGAGCTGCACACCATTGCCTTGTTTTTTAAAAAAATAGAAATTGATTGTTATTTGCTGAAGGTTTGTTATTGCTGCTTCTGTTAAAAGGGAAAAATAGATTCAGTAAAAATATTTTAAAGTGTTTTTAAACTAAAGAAAAAGAATTCTATGAAATGTGAGCAGCTCTGAAGTGCTGAACATTTTCAACTTTGTTTTTTGTAACTAATATCCCACAGGTGTGGAGCAAACACATTTCTCAACATTCTTGGGACTGTTCCACTTGCTGAGACTATTGCTGTTTGCACTTGCATTAGAAGGGCCTGGTAGGTGGCATGTTCTTACCAGAAAAATAATTAAAGAGCACCAGAGGCCAAGAAAAAGCTTACATCTTTTAACTTTCAAATGATAAAGATGTTCCTTCAATTTCTTAAGAGACCAAATGACAGCAAACATGAACAAGAAGGAAGCCTTAGTGGCTGGAAACTGCTACCAGAATGCCCAGGTTTTGGGTCTTAGTTCGAGGAATGCATTGCATTTCAGGTGAAAAAAAAGTTCTTCTGAAATATTTTTGTAGCAGGGAGCAGTACCCATGCTCCCTATCCTTTAGCCAGATGTATTCTTCATTAGACTATGCCACACTCTCCTTTCTTTGATCTTCTGTGTCTATGGCTCTTGCAATTTTCTTTTCAGGGTAGACAGTTTAATCAGGAGAGGCATAGACATGAATAGACTGGCCCTCTGTGTCCCGCAGAGGGCTCAAATGGCAGAAGTAGGTGGGGCGTGAGCTGATCCCTCCTTCAGAGGCTTGAAGATTCCACAGGGGAACCAACCATCTGCAAACTCCACACAGAGAGTGCCAAATCCCAGTGTGCTCAGCTCTGGCAAACAAATGACTGTGTGCAAATTAACTGCAGCAGCTTTTGGAGACCGTACATTGGATCCGACAGTATGATACAAGGTCTGTAGATATTGCAACTCAATAAACCAGTCATTCCTAAAACATTAGCAGCACCATGTTACAAAGATGATAAAAATAAAAGTATTAATGCTATTTGTACCAAAACAATGTATAATAAGCTCTGGAGAGGGGGAAAGGTTACCTAAGGCCTTTTATTTATTGCCATAATTCATATGAAGAGTACTTAAGCCAGCAGTGCTTGTCAAAAACATCCACAAAACCACTAAGTCACAATAAAGGCATGTCTGCAGTGCCAACTACTGTTAGGGGAAGGGGAGTAGGAATATGAAGATCACAGAATGAAAATAGACAGCTGTGCACCAGCCAAAAATTCTCCTTATACTGAAGCTGTTCACTTGTGTTTTGACAGCTTTTGGGACTGCAGTGCTCTCCAGCTTTTAGTCCCTGCTGAGCATTGATTTTTACAATTTATGATGCTTTCAGCAATTACATTATTTAGTATCAGTGGTGAAGATAGGGGAGAGAAAGGAGAAATACAGCTAACCTTGGTATTATATTTTTTACCTCATAAGAAAAACTCTTCAATAAATAATTGAAGTACGTTAGGAGAGGAGGAAGATTGCCAGGATAAAACTTGTTGTTTTAATCAGAACCATACTGCTTTTAGTACCACTTGGTGGCAAAACATTTTAAATAAACAGCTATAATTTAGATGGGTGTTCAAATGGTGGCCCTGTTGTTTGACTGTATCATATTTTCAGGTGGGTGAATTAAATGATTGAAGAAATCCCTAGCTGCATTGGTCCTTTTAACATCTCCTAGTTTAAAGGGTAAGATAACTAAATTATTTAGCTCAGTTAATAGATTTTGGCATTGGAGTAATAAAAAACAGAATAAAATCACCACATAGTTCTGTTAACATATATCATGAAAGGAGAAATTAAAGAAATGTCAGAGATACAGGATTATGAGGAAAACTTACCAGAAACACAATTTTAACTTCCCCCAAAAGCCTTTTCAGTCCTAAATATGTATTTATTTGCCTTATAGGACTACTTTAGGCATGTTTGAAATGCTGACTTTTAACAAAGCAATAAAATGAACACTCCATGCCTTCCTCCCCTAGTGTCTTTTGATGTCTAGAGTTTTTGTGCACCACCACTTTGTCTGACCAGGGACATTGGGGCTGTTATGGAGCCACAAAATAGATATTGCCAGGACTGTCCCCAAAGGGGCCTTTATTGATGCATGTGTCCAGAGTGTCCTAGAAGACACTGATTAATACTGGCTTTGGAATGATGGGCATGCCAGGACCATCAGAATTTGGGAGATCTGGATTTTAGGCTACCTTTGGTTCAAACCTCCAAGGCTGAAACTCATGTGGCAGCATGTGTTGGTTATACCAGGCCAGACTGTAGTTCTTGAGCACTTTCCCTATCCTCTGTGCTGAGGCTGACATGGATCTCTGCAGAAATCATTGCAGCCAAAGAATGAAAAAACATAATTCTCAGGAACTAGGTCTGACTGTGACTAAATTTTGCACAAGTATTCCTTAATGCAAAAGACAAGTGTTGTTCCTAGCACCTTCTGCAGTGGAGGATACTAGGAACAGCTTCACATTCATCTTGTTGCAGTTAGTAATCACAGTCTCCCTGAGGACCCTAGCTTTGCTAATGTGTGGATGTCCTAATTCTGCAGGTTTTTCTTCTGGTGTTTCTGATGACCCACTACCCGATCCCAGCTGTCTGCTGGGAGAGGAGAGCTGACTCACAGACAGAGAAAGGCCTCAAGCTCTGGTGTTTCATTTCTGGCTAAATCAATTAGTCAGTGGAGCTGAAAAACACACATTGGTCCTCAGCTTTTGCCCACTATACTTCCAGTAGGCACCACGGCTTCTACAGGAGCGATAGAAAAGGGGCCGAAAGCCACAGACGTACGTCCTGATTTTGGCTGAGATAGAGGTGCTTTCCTTCACAATAGCTGGTGTGGGGCTGTGTTTTGGATTTGTGCTGAAAACAGCACAACCTGTTGATAATCCAGTGATATTTTTGTTATTGCTGAGCAGTGCTTACACAGCATCAAGGCCTTTTCTGCTTCTTCCCCCACCCCAAGAATGAGTGGGCTGGTGGTGCACAAGGAGTTGGGAGGGGACACTGCTGGGACAGCTGATCCCAACTGACCATAGGGATATTTCACACCATATAACATTGTACTCTGCAATAAAACTAGTGGAAAAGGTTGGCAGGGGGAGGTGGTGCTCAGCAACTGAATGGGCATAGGTTGGTTAATACTGAGAAATTGTTTTATTTGTATCACTTGTTTTTCTTGGATTTTGTCTTTATTTTTATTATTGTTGTTGTTATTATTATTATTTAATTTCAATTGTTAAATTTTGTCTCTACCCTTGAGTTTTCCCGCTTTTACCTGTCCAAACCTCTTTCCTATGCCACCAGGGCAGAGTGAGTGAACGACTGTGTGGTGCTTAATTGCTGGCTGAGGTTAAACCATGGCAATATGCAATGTGCTGATAATTTCTTCACATGGTGTTCATATATTTTTCTTTAGATTTTAGTACTGTAAGTAAAAGCATATTCTCCAATGCACTGTGTGATTGCTTGCAAGTGTTTCTTACAGCATCAAGGAACCTTGAAAGGAGTACTGAAGAACACAAGAGGACTTACAGTCAAAGGTTGTGATTACATGCAAGTTCAAGAGATGCATCTCTGAATTTTCTCATTAGAGTGTGGGATTGACCATTCTGTCATATATGGAGATCTTGATGGTTAACTTTCAGCAGAGTAATGCTTTAGAAATTATTTTGTTTGGTCACTTTTGTAGGAGGCTTCTCACATTGTGTCCTGGTAACCCAAAAAATGTATATTGTATTCCATATCTTTCATATGCCAATCTGCCCAAGATTGCCACTGTCCCTTTAAGCTCCAGGGGCAAAAACCAGAATTGGAGTGTCTTGGCCTGGTTTTGCAGAGGTAGGGGGTTTTGGGGTTCCTTTTAGAGCCAGAAACACTCAAGGAGGGCTTTCTTCTCACTCTTGCAGGGCTGCTAAGAGAGTTGCTTCTCTAAGCAAAAGCAGCACAAGGCAGAAGCCTTTTGTTTCTCTCTAAACTCCCTGCCTGGTGCAGGCCTCCAAGAAACTGCATTTTGCAATCCTAAACTGTTTCAGGGCAAAGTTCACAAATACTTGTCTGCGGGCACTAACTGGGACCAGTGGAGTCAGGGCTGCTGGTTTTGGTGCCCTGTGGAGCTCCTTCTCCCCCCCTCGCCCCACAATGTGGTAATGACTCAGAACTGCAGCGCAACACCAACTAGGTCCAGTGGGCCAAAAAGTGACAGAGAAATTGACACTGGCACCACTGGGAGAGGCCCTGTCAGGTGGTGTGGAGCAAATATCTTGGTAGTGCTTGACTGGTTTTGGACTCCAGGTTTCCTTTGCTTTTGTCCTTGTTCCCTGTTGATTGTTTGGAGGAAGAGGGAGTTTTGTGATTGCAGAAGTTTTTGATTGCTGTGTTGTTCTATTTTTAACTTGGTTCTCTCTCTCCACCACATGACTGGGAGGAGGAGGCTTATCCACCATTTTGCCTCTGTCCCCTGGACCACACAGTCAGCTACAGAAGCTGCCATCTTGGGGGGGGGAGGGGCTTTGCTGCCATCTTGATTTCTTTGTTCCCGAGAGTCCAGGCCATGGCATTATGTTTATTTTACTCAAACTCATGTGCCTAGGGATGTACAGACATTGCAGCACAGTTTTAGATAAGCCAACAGATGAATGAATTCGCTAAAATAAAAGCTTATCAAATTAATGTAAATGTTTGAAGATGGACCAGGCTACCCAAATTCTACACATGCTGATCTTATTATAACATTGATACAGGAAATTTTTACATTACTTTTTGTTCAAATAATGTAGAACATTTTTTTCTATAAATCAAACAGCTACAGTCCAACTTTGCAATTCTGAAACAATGGGAAATGTTCATGTGGCCCTCAGTCACCAGGGGCTGGTTTTACCCCAACTAAGGTAAACCCCTGAGCCAACATCCAGTCATTTAGATGATTCATTTCTTAGCCTCCTGAATTTCAATTACAGAAGTGATCCACGTAAATTGTAGTGATGATCCTGTATACCTTTCTGCATTACTACGTTCTTCTAACTAGAGCCATTTAAAAAAATAATTAGCAGTTTGTTTTTGGCAGCTGCACACTATTACCTCAGCAGAGAGGTTCTGAAATCTGATTTGTGTGTACTGTTTGTGCAGTATAGGGAGCCTTTCTAAAATGAAGATCCATGCTGTGTACTGCATCACTTCTGCTGCACTATTCCAATGCCATCAGAAATATTCATCAAGTATGACCTTCATTTAATTAGTCCATTCAGTTTCCTCTTGGTATTATTTCTTGCTGTATGTATATGGGATCTACAGGAGTCAGCCTGCAGCCTCTGTTACTTGCTGTAGCCTGATGTTTTAAATTTTTTTCTTTTGCTGCTTTCACGAAATTCATGTATTCTCTCTCTGGTTCTGGTTCCTCATAAACTTTTTATGTTCTTAAAGATTTAGGTCCACAAAGGCTTTGTGATCATGTTAGAAGTCTTGCTTGGGAGAAAAAATTGTTCTGCAAATAGTTAGGCAATTACAGTAATGTATTTCACACATAGTTTTTCTTACTGAACAAGAATAACAACAGGTGTGATACAGCACCAACTTCAACTTCTACTTTCTTGTGCAAACAGCGGGTTTGACTTTATGACAAACATGTGCAAGGCATTTGCAACCAGTTAAGGAGAGAAAAAAATGCAGATTGTCATTAGGACCAGATGACCTTAAGAGTCTGTCTTTTAAACTTCCCACAGAGTGTCTGAGCTTTCTAATTAATCATTTGGATTTGTTAAAAAAGGACCAGAGGAACATTTGTGTGAATTGCTCAAAAATGAGGAAATATCAAACGGTGATATGATGGGAGCATGACAACATGAGTTAGAAAATAAATCAAGTTAATTGGAAAATTTCCAACAAGACTATATCTACATTGAAAATGCAAATATATGCCTATACTGGTATCAGAATTCTTAAAAGCCTCAGAATCATAATACACCAATATCAACTGTATTATGGTATCACATGTCATGAAAAAGAGAAGCATATTAGAATAGATATTTTTGGGCTGTAGGTCATACTAAAAGAATATGGATTTAGTTTCTATGTAGACAACCCTGGATTTATAAAACTAGTTGTTTTAAGGATTTTGACTGCATTAAACATAATGTTTCCACATGACCAGCTTTCTTCACAAGCCCTGGGAAAAGCTCTCTAATGTCACTTCCAGTCCAAACTTTAAAGATGAATCTTATGTTTCCTTTTCTGTCATCATGGATTCTTGACCACCTAAGGCCTCTTTTTCAGCAGTGGTCATAGCAATTTGATTTGCTGAAACACACCGAGAAATGCTGTGAGCCAGACTCCCTGCTCCCCTAGTTGGGCAGAACTAGCTGCAAAAAAAAGTGTGAAATAATCAAAACAGCTGAGAAAACACAACACAGTCTCCCCGGTCAAATCATATTTGCTCTTTGAAAACAAAGATTTGAGTTTCAGGAGCTGCTGGCTATATACAGACAGAAAAACGGCAGAAAAATGCTTTTCCTTTACAGAGGGCCCAACTCTGCCACCTTTCACTCTGAGCAGTGGAGAAAACACACATGCAAAGTCAGACTTAGAAAAAAATGTATTTTAGTAGGAATGTTTTATTTCAGCAACATTCTATAGAACTACTTTTAAAGTGACAAAAAACATGAACGAGTCTGTGGAGAGCAGCACCCCTTTCTTGAGTGAGCAACTATATGCTACTACATTAGGAAGACAAGCATATACACAATTTTCTTCTTGCCACTCCATTCCCATGTTGAAAATTTTGCATCCTTCTGTGCAGAAGTGTTAGTTTCTGTCCCCAACTTCTCCGGACTCCCAGCAATCTGCAGACCCCACTGAAGAAAGTTTTAACCCCGAACCTGGATACCAAAAGTTGGCATTATCATCTCTTCCAAACATGTCTGTAAATAAAATGGACTGTATGTACATGAGGTAGTCATCATTAGTTTATTCTTACCAGACTGTATTTTAAGGTTCAATACCTGCAGAGAAGTTTAACCTTTTAAAATTTTCTGGGGAAAACACAGGCGCTATGAGCTTTCAGATATCAAACAGCTTAAAATTCATGGAGCTCATCTTTGACCTTGAATGCCTTGAGTTGTGCTTGTATTCTACCTTAAATGCCATGGGGTTTTTTATGTTCAGTGCAATCAATATGCTGTTTGTTCCTCTGATTTTAACTGCAGCCAAAACACTGAGCTGCTTCTCAGTTTCAGCAAGGGCAGAAATACAGTAATGCATATTTTTTCCCTATTTAACTGAAAGTGGTTTGTAAGAGATTTAGAATTATTTAATGCCAAAGTGACAGAAAGTGCATTCAGCATATAAGCACCTTTCTAATCCTACCTGGGATTGCAATGTTATTTGCACCAATTAAGATAAAATGTAATTCTACCGAAATCAGATGAGTTATTCTCAGGCACATGGGTGGCTGTAAAACACAAAGAATGGTGTCATGGCCTCCAGAAAACCATAGTTCTAGTATTTAATACTTGATACGATACAAAAGTAAAGAGTAAGACTAGCTATCCTTTCCTATTTCCATAATCCGAATTATCTGCACTTACTGTAGCAGAACAAAATGAGAGTAAGAGAACTGGCAGAACAATGTTTTTCTCTCCACAAAAATATTTCCAACTATGCTTTTTGAGATTTAAAGAGAAACCATAGCAAATTGTAAACCAAACAGAAGAAATGCAAATAGCAAAGAATTTAAAACAAAATTACTCTTCTGTGTTTCAAACTTTTCCGTGAGACCAAGTCCTGAACTTGTATTAATGTCTCAGTGTGTCAGTGCAGACCTTTGAAGGCTCTTTAGGGGAGGAAAAAAATTACAAGGTGGCTTGACTAGGAAAGATGTTTCTGGTTTCCTTTTCTTAGTAATTTAACCGAGGGTGTTTGATAAAAGGATACTATAAATGTAGGCCCAGGAGTGGAATGAAGAGACAAATCCTTTTTTTTGAGACTTCTTACGTCTTCAGCTGTGGTTCCCAGGAACATGAGAGCCTTGTTAACATGTAGCATAAGCTAACAATTACAGCCTGACCGGTACTGGCTGTGTAGGAAATGTAGTAAACCTGGAGCCAGAACAGGACAGAGACAAAAGGAAGAGCTGAACCCAGTGATATGCAGAGCAATAACTTCCATCACTCTCAGGTATGAAGATTACAAAAATATTGGATTCTGCTGATGCTGGGGCTCCCCCATCCCTAATAGTATTTTAGTAGAAGGCAGGAGACTTTTATTTTAAAGTCATGTCTGAATATTCAACTGAACAAAAATTTCGGGGCCTAATGCTCTGTGAGTCTTCCAGACCAGCAGACTTACTGATGCATACGGAAGCTAAAGAAATCTCAAAATAAATTGCCTGGGAACTGAAGCAGAGATAGTTATGAAAACTAAAGCCTTTGCTTTTGGTAGCGATTTTCTCTAAGAGAATCTTTAATTGCTTTGTTGAGCAATTCTGTGATACGGTAATGTTTAACATGTGTTGGCTTGCACAATTAAGACATTTTTGCTTGTGCTTCTAGTACCTGGGAAAGCTGACTGAATCTAAGCAACTATTTTCTAATTCAATTATATATGACAATATTAACAGTCCAGATGCTTATTCTATATATTTAAATTTGTTTATACTTACTTGGGACATAACCAGGATGCAGTGGAAACATGGCAAGTTTAATTAATTTCAAACTTGCAGCTTATTTCCTCTGTTGACACTCGGCCTGATGTTAGGAGTAATGTACTGTGTTGTTCTTGGAACCCAGCAATAGTTAACGTATCTGATACTTGTTTTTTTTTACTTTATTTTTCCTTGCTTTTCTCAGATATAAACAGGCTGTCTTTCAGAGGCTTGAGTTCAAATCCAGCCATATAGTTACATCACTTGCAATATGTCAAGATTTGTCCCACATTCTCTTCTGAAATACTTTGTTTGGATGTTTGGAGTCAAACTGATCCCTGTTTCATATTAGCTTCATTAATAGACATGTAATTCTAAGATAATTAAGCAATAAATCTCCTATCTCAGACCAAGTTGTATACATGCATTCCACTTCTATGTTTTTTAATTATCCTGTAAGAAATCCTGCAGTTATCATCATCACTTTATTAGAGTATTTTGGGTTCCTTTTACATTGAATGAATAATAGTGACAACTTTTTTTTGTCAACTAATTGTCAAGTACTGTTTTCACAAAAATGTTTTCTCCTACTCAATTAACTCTATAGATGGTCAAACTGTATTAATAAAATTAATTATTTGCAATTTTGCCCATTATTTTGTGAATAATTTATCTGGAAATAATTGGTCCAGATTCTCAGATGCTTTTAATCAGAAGAGCTCTATTGGAACCCAGAGAATTTTACTGATTAAAACCACCTGAAAATTTGATCCATCTGCTGCCATGGTGGCCCTAGTGTTGAACATAGGCTTTAACATGGTATTAATTTGTATAAGCTAAAATTGCTTTACTTTTATTTCTTGTTAACTTTCTTAGCATAAGTACTCTCAAAACCATAATGGTGTCTTAAAAATATAGCATTCATTTGAGTTCAGTTACTTGGCTAAATCTTGAAAATCTTTTCAATAAGGCATCAGTTGCTTAAGAAAACATTCACTTCAGAGAAAACCACAGACAAACCATGATGTTTTAGGAGCGGCATAAGGACAGTCCCTTTTATATACTGATCATGACACTCAATGTCAATCATAAGTACCATGCTTGCAGTTCCTGCTGTCCTTTCTGTAGCTACTATTGCAAGATTCACAATCAAAATAACTTTGTCCTGGCCTTCCCATGGCAGCGCAGTGAGGAACATCACAGTTGGGAGTGTCTGTGTCCCAAATGTCTTCATTCTACCAGTAAAAAGTGCTGTCACTGAGCAGCTGCTCCTGTGGATAGTAGGTGTATCAGCATCTCAGCATGTGCATTATCTAATGAAGCTGGGTGATAATTTTAGCATGTCATTCAGAAAAGATCACAAAATTCAGATCATGAGCTTTCTGGGTAATGCTCTAACTTGCAAGCAGGCTAGCAAAAGTAAAGGGCTGAATTGTGTAGATTTCTGTTATATTGTAAAAGCTATTCAAACAATAATGGAATAGTAAATAGTTTAAGAGAAGTGAAAGGATATTTTTGACCAAGACTTTTAGAATGTTCTCCTTCATTAAATCGCAATAAATGTTCTCTCCCATCCTTTCTATCAGAAACAACAATGGTGAAACTGAAATAAACCATGGCATGAAGAACTTTTAACAACATTTTTAAGACTCCACTTTCATTTCAGCAGGAAGGACAATATTCCTGCAAGGAAATGCTGAGATTGAAAATGTCAGAATTTATTTATAAATGCACTTCCTCAGTTTTATTCAGGAACTTGGAAACTGTTTTGTGGGGATTCATGTGAGTGAGTAGAGAGAGAAGAAGAGGATACGGTTCCACAGGACTGGGTACCAGAAAAAAATTTTTTCTGAGGTAATTGGTAGCCAAGGTACCAAAGGTATCTAATTTTCATTTTCTTTCCTGTAATAGAATACCAATATCATCCAAATTTTTTGTTTAAGAGTGACCTAGTAAATATTGAATTACTTTATATCATTGACCAAAAGATAGCAAAAATGCCTGAAGGAAAAAGTAAATTAAAGTTCCACAAAAGATGATAACAATTTTTTAAAAAAATTATTTATCTTCTTCTAATTGTTCATATTGTTATGGTAACTCACTGAATTTTGTGCCCTGACATTAAATGTAGCATTAAAATTATGAATGTTTCTGATGTTGGGTAATGCCAATGTGGATTTTTTGTTACTGTTTATTTTGAAATTAGGCAAATTTTTTGGTCAGATACTGTTTTCCACAATGGAGTGGGTAACAAGACTTAATGTACAGACATTCTGAAATTTCATAATCAATTGTAAAGAATATTTGGGGTCTTCAGTTGTTTTCTAATAATCCTCATTTATTACTTTGCCATGGGAAAAAGACCATATTAGTCTGGGTCTACTTGTATACAACCCTTCATTTTTGGGCTGAATGTATCTGACACAATACAAAAGCAAAAGTAAGAGTAAGAGTAAATGAACTCAAATGTATTTGAATAATCACTTTTTTTTTTTCCCCCAATAAATTATGATTTAGCTAGTTGGAATTATTTCTTCTTTGAAGTTCATATTTTATATCTATGTTTCACAATATATAATTTATAATATTTCATATGTAAATAATAAAAACTTCTCCCATCTAAATAAACTGATGTATCGTGTATGCTTCATGTTCTGAGTACATATTTTCAGTCGTTTTAGATATTTTCATAGATTCAGCTCTATACCAGTTGTGAATTTTAATTGCTTTTTTAGCAGGTAGGTGGATTTCTTTCTTTATAATGAGACAGAATAGCTAAAGGACTTGGTGATTACCAATGGCACAGTTAAAATTGCTGATTTCTATTACTTAAAATGCATTAATTTAGTGATAAAATATATTGATACCTTGAACATAGCTCCTACTTCACATTGGATGACAGGTAGAAGGAACTGAATAAACATTTTGGTTGGATCTGTAAATGTTTTCCTATTTCTTCTTCAAGGAAGGGGATATTTTCTTTCTCCACTATGTTAAGGACAACCTTGTAGTAAAAGAATGGTCCATCCTGATACTTAAGAGCATGATTTTATGTGTCAGGACCTCAGCTTGGGTAAACAGGAAGCTATCAACCTGGAGCTGTATAAAACAGTTGTATTCAGCTGAGAATCTGATCCTGGAAAATCTAATGATGTTGCTTTGTTATTTCTTATTTAGAAAAAAACTAAAGCCTTTTAATTTTTGTAGCTATCTTGTGGTTTTTGTCTTTTCAATTAAAAATAATTTTATCTAATAATATGAGGTTTTTGCAAAATATCTGGTCAGAGAATGAAAATAACTTGGTAGTGGAAAGAAGTGAAAGACCAGAAATAATTCCTATGAGTCTTATTCAATTCACTTTTCATTTCACTGTGTTTCTGAGGATCTGGGATAGAAAATATTGTGCAAGTTTTATTTGATACTGATCTTTCCTGCATCAGCTAACTGCACTCCAGTAGAATTTTGCCCACTTCAGTGCCACAGATCTCAAGTAATTTCATTTCACTTTCAGTGAGTGAGAATTATCTCAATTACTCTATTTTTGGAATGTAAAAGGGAAATTTTCATCAAATTCCATGCTCCATAACCTGATGTAGTGGTTTCAAGCCTTTCAACCCTGAAGTTTAATCCCAAAGTGATTTTAACCTTCCCTTTATAAACGTCATTGGTATGGACTCCTGTACTATAGGAAACTTGCTTTCTCTTGTTCCCTTCTGAAACAGTTCAAGAACTGCTGACCTCATCATTACCAGTGTAGGATGTTGGGATTTACTGTTTGGAAATGGTTGACTGAAATTTTATGTGGTCTAACCAGTTTTTCTTTTTTAATTTGTTTTTTAACTTTTTTTATTTTTTAGCAACATAGTCTTAATCCTAGCCATCTGTAATAAAGGTGTGTTGCTATCTAATGAGATTTCTGGTATTAAATAGTAGAGACATTCTGTTTTAAAACAGCACTCACTGTAGAAAATTATGATAGAGCTTCTGGAAGAATTAAGTTTACCAGAAGAGTCTAAAGCCTGCTTATTTGGCAAACAAATGATAGTGCATGAAAGACAACAGTAGGTTTACTCTTCAGAAACAGGTAATCAAAAAATAGGGCAGAGAAAGTATCTGAGAGAGTGCAATAATGAGCTACTTTTCAAAATATTTTCATTGTTGGGGGATTTACAGTTGGGCTCTTTCTAACTTTCTTGGTAGATCTTAACAAAATAACTGCAGTTCTGACAATGTCAAAGTCAGATTACAGAAGATTTAATTGATAAAAAATAACGTTATTACCTATGTGTATTTTTCATTGTGAAAGGTTTTATCAAAATACCGTCATTCCTTTTTCTGTGCTGTCATGAAACTGATAGAACTTTCCTGCTGGTCGACTTGTAAATACAGAAAATTTCAAGAGATGTCAAAGGTTTTTCTGTATATCATGTGGTTAATAAATGAGCAAACTGATACATACCATAGTACTGGCAACAAGTATTACTGAAAATTGTATTCATGCTCTTCACTTTATCCGTATAATCTCAGAACCTAGTTTTGTGACGTTCTTCTGAAGCTGTTTTGCACTCTTTCTTCTTTGATACATGACTTTGCCACTTTAAAGAACTACTCTGATTTTCCAGATCATTTAATATCTTTTTTTCTGAAAAACTCTTTGTTGGAAACTTTCTAAGAAATTCTAAAAAGCACCAGACTTTTAAAATAGTGAAAGAATATAAGACCTATTAATTGTACTTTAGAGGAGCAGTGAAAAAATAAGCTCTTTTTTTGTGTTCTTAAGATTGAATTTCTTAAGAATATAGGAAAATATATATTTAAAAAGTGAAACAGTATATCCTATAAGGCACTTTATGTATAATGTAAAAATTATAATGTCAGCCTCTATCTCTGTTAAGATCCAGTTATTAAAATTGCTAGTGAGATGCCTCTGCCTGAATTAAGGTGCAAACAAGACCATATGCCCAAGTCAATAGCATGGATTTCATTTAACAGTAAATGTGAGGGAGACAGAAAAAGAGAGAGAGAGAGAGAGAAAGAAACAGAAAAAGGCCAGGGGGGAGGGTGGAGAGTGACAGAAAGACTGCTTAAGTAGAAAATATCACCACCTTGTGAATCCCAATGGTGTCCTCTTGATCCTCAGTATGGTCTTCTCAGTGGTGAGGGTCCCACAAAACACAGAGTTCAGTGGATTAATACATGTTCAGGCTAGTTGGGAACACCCAGGTAACCCCCCTGAGGTGGAAGTTTGGCACCATCTCTTCCCGTAGACTCTGGATTGGTTGCATCACTTTGCATCATGTGCAGTCCTCTGGTGCAAGGCCTCAGGAATGAGTCGGTGGGTGTTTTGGGGGTCCTTGATGGTTTATGATCCCTCCTCAGGTGCCTCTCCTGTGAATGTTCCGTGTGTGTGGCCTTCCCAGGGTGTGGGGATTTCACAACCAGTAAGAAAAGCCAGTTTGTGCAAGGGAGGATGGGTATTCACCACACCCCCAAAAACTCTCCTCCTCTCCCCTTGGTTTGGGGAGAATGTGTGCAAACCTGGCCTCAGCAAATGAGTCTGTAATCTTTGGCCTCCCCCACGCCAAACCCAGCCAGAGCTGATTTTCAGGACAGCTACTGGGTTTGGCTTTCCTTCTGGATACATTCTTCTCCCTCAACCTTGTTTACTTTTCCCCAACCTGACATAATTGGACAACAGAGTCACTGTTAGGTGGTATAACTCACAGTCCAGTTCCAGTCAAGAGGCATATTCAGGGAAGTGTGGGCTTTGGTGGTTGCAGTTCCTTTATATAGTTTTGCCATAATGGACAGAAGTCCTTCTTAACAATGCTTAAACCATTAATTTTCAGTCTCTCATAATGGTCTAGCAGTCATAAGCAATGATGCCATACTATAGATGTGTGCTGCTATGGTTTTGGCTAAGGTATACAAGTGCCAAAGGGGATAACAGAGAAGAGGTGTTTTTACACATACTTATTAAAGATGAACTGTCTCTAAATGACTGCCACATTTACACTTCACCTTGTTCCAAAGGACGAGTTTCCCTACCAGCTACAGAAACCAGTACTTTTGCTAGGCAGTCACTAATCTTAGACTGACCTTTGGCTTTGATTTTATATCCTTAACACAAATTCATGTTCATTCCATGCTGGAAAATAGACCAACAAATACGGAAAGAATTCCATTGAGCATTTTTGTACACTTTGCTCAGAATATTTAACCTAAGCCTAAAAAGCCCATGCAGAACATGTATTTTCTTGGGTTGAGTATTACATTTGTGCATAACTTCAGACCACTTCAGAGTACTTTTAGAGATAAAAATGTTTCTGTGTCTGCCTAGTCAGGTGAGCTGTTGATATTGAATGTAGTGATGTTGTACAGGAAGAATGAAGTCCTGATTTTCAAGTAATAGAAGCAGTACTTGAATTTTTTATTCTATTTCAGTGGGATCAGGCTTTTTCCCAGAGTATATCTCCTGTTTGTTGTGTAATCCTTATTGAATCAACACTGCCTTACTTTGTTCACATTTAAATTGCTTGCTGTATTCTTACCTCTTTCACATGGGTGATGCACACACAGTTAAATTTGGACTTCCTTTAGAGGAAACTGCTACCTTTAAAGTAGCTCTCTTGGACTCACAGCCTCATAGAGTATCTGGAGTTAGAAAGGACCCATAGGGATCATCGAGTCCCACTCCCTGCTTCACACAGAACTACCTGAAACTAAACTCCAAGCAGGACTGAGGAGTCATCTGGTAGATCCTGTGTCTGGTTAAACATCATATTGACAGATTTCTGTCAATTTGTGTCTAGTCATTTCTTGTGATGCAGTCTCACCTGAAGCATGTCATCTCCTTGGGCCTATGACTGAATGTCTCCATTAATCATGATATTTGCATTAGTCAGACACTGAGGTCACCCTTGCTAACAGCTAAATGTCAGCAAAGAAAATTCCATGGGCCTAATGGAACTTGTATTTAGAACAGTAATATCTAAAAAACCCTTCCGATTCCCAATGTTATGGATTTTCTCTGTCAGTAAAAAAACCCATCCTTTAATACTTAAACACAATAATATTTAATCTTCTTTTAGCTAAACGGAAGTGTATTGTGTTTTGTGAGTATGTATTAGCTGTGGTTAACAAATATTACATATTATCTGTGTTTTAAAGCACAGCCTAATGTTGTACAAGTATAGAAAGTAGAATCATGGAGAAATGGTTCTTTTGGATCAGAGGACATATGCATGGGTATCTCCGGACCTGGGACACACCCATAAAATACGCAGTGTCTGAGCTCCTCTATCAACTATATCAGTCAAAATTTGATTTGCTGAATATTCACCATGTATTTCAGTTGTACAGAAGTTTAGAGAAAATACAGTAACTGATCATTTATTATACTAGCAAATCCACTTTTATTTGTGCCAGGAATAACTGCATATTTCAGCGAGGAAAAAAAAAGAATGTTTTTCTGTGTAAATAATAGATAAAGAACAACAAAAAAAGCATAATCCAGCTATCTTCTCTGCAGGGAAAAATAAACCCATATAAGCCCAATTTATGTAGAAAGACCCATTAGGCAGGAAGTTAGTAAGCCAGAGTCTGTCCTATGACTCTGAAGGGAATAAGTTAATGCTGGGAGTTTGGTGCCTTAAATAAGAAATTGCGGAAGGATGAATTTTCATCATTTCATTATTTCTCATTAGCAATTTACTCTAAAACACTTTGGACAAGCATTTTACAATGCTAGTGTATAAGCTAGAAGAACACTGATTATTATAATAAACTTATTACTATCAAGAGGCTACCTTATGACTCCTAGCACTTCCACTCCGGAGTGTTCCGCATCCCCAGGGGATGGTGTCATTGCAGAGGTGCGTCACTTTAATAAACACCAGGAAAAAAGAATAAGGTCTTGAATATCATCTGAATGAAGGATGAAGTCTCAATTTGGTTATTTACAAGGAGATTTGTAAGCTTCAGAAAACTGTACCCTTATACATTCTGGGTACAGGTATGGTAATTCACCATTTCTGTTCCATTAAGCACAGTCGTCCATGCTGCCGCATTTTTAGGCACAAATCTGTATTTTGAATGCCTGAAGGGATTAAGATGCATCTCCTTCCTGGACAGCAAAATGTGAAAGTAGTGGACTACTCTGGGTATCCTGACGCACTGTGTATGGAAATTTGACCTTCCAAAACTTAAAAATGTGAGTCGGGTTTGTTTGTCATTGTTCCGGTTTGGCCAAATTTAGAAATACATCCTCTGAGAGAAGGCACAACCACCCCTCCTCCACCAGGTTCAGGAAAAAATAAATTTTCCTCGAAGGAAAGTGAAGGAGATAAAACTATTTATTTACCAAACACACAAGAAAAGGAAAATAATGCTAAATAATAAAATTCCTTGCTGTGGAGAAAAAACCTGGGAAAAAGTGTTAGAGTTCTCCCTTTGGTCTCCTCGGAGCTGGGGCTTGGCCCAGGGCCAGGCCCTCTGTGCCCGGTGGAAAGTCCTCCTGATGTGCTCTGAGGTTGAAGCAGTCCAGTAGAAAAGGGAGAAAATCCAGAATTCCAGGGAAGGAAAAGCAAAGTTCAACTCTCAGTCTCTCTCCGGAGAAAAGGAAACTGAAAAAACTGGCCAAAAGCTGACTGGAAAGCAGCAAGCTGAGTGCCTCCTCGCTCCTCTGCAGCAGCTGGGAAAAACTGCTATCTCTGTGTAACCTTGAACAAGCTGCAAACTGCTTTGAAAAAGTTTTGCTCAGTTTAGAGGCATAGAAAGGCACAAAGTTAGTTTCTGGGCATAGAGCAGCAACATGGGATATACATCATAAAGTCAC
Organism: Corvus cornix cornix; assembly: GCF_000738735.6. Classification (NCBI taxonomy): domain Eukaryota; kingdom Metazoa; phylum Chordata; class Aves; order Passeriformes; family Corvidae; genus Corvus; species Corvus cornix. The sequence continues at coordinate 95,377,410 of NC_047056.1, forward strand.
CCCAGGACAGTCATATAATACCCAGCTGTAAACCTGGCACTGCCAAGTGCAGCACTAAACCATGTCCCTGAGTGTCACATATACATGTGGCTTACAAGCACACACAGTTCCTAATCTTTTCCACTGAAGACATTGCCAGCCTTTCCACTTAGGTTAATGCTAGCTGACTGAGACCATTTATACCTGTACGCCCATTCACAAGATGCTTTTAACTAGTGTATGTATGATATTTATAATATGGCTGGTGTTTGTATTTTCTAATTATTCTTGTCTTTGCCTTTATCTCCTTTCAATCAGGAAATGGAACCTGAAAGAACTATTAAGTGCAGCAAGGTAAAGTCGGAGTGGGATCAGGGATCATAAGTGAGAAAAAAATCAGAACTGGAAAAGCAGTATAAAACAAAAGTCCTTTATCTTGCAGTTTAGGACAGGTTTCTCTAATCCAGTAGAAGTCAGATTCCCTTAGGTATTTTGAAAATTTCACTTTATTTGTCTCTACAAGGCTGTTCTCATAGATAGGTATGATGTACTGTTGATTGCTTATGAAGACCTTAGGACTCCACAAGGAACATGCCTGATAGAAAGCTTTTGTGAAAATTACCCAGCTCAGATTTCCTGGAAATATAGTCACCATAGTACGCAAAAGTGTAAAGGACTAAGGGTGTGATACAACTCTCATGAAAATTACATGGTGATGGGTCACTCCTTAGAAACACAGTAGCAATATTCTCAAGAGAGATTCAGTGATGCTTGTATTACAGATTAGTCCTGCAAGGATGACTGTGCATATCAAACTTCTGCGACATAAAGTTCAAAAATCACAAAATGGTCTTTGATATTTGTAGTGGATTGTGCAACTATTTGATGGTTTTACTCACAGTTACTGTACATTATGTTTCTTCAAAAAGAGTAGGCCAGGCTGTAGGGAGGAAGGCTGGGAGGTTATTTTGTTCTGCCTGCTGCACACTGGATTGCCCTTGGAGCTGCCTGCAAGAAGCTTACTATCTCCTGGTAGTAAGACGAGATGCTTCAAGGGAGGGTTGCTTCAGACTGTGAGGTGCAGTGGGCAGAGTGAAAACGGAGGAGTAGAAGTCATCTCAGCAAATTAAATGTCCTCAGAAAGGGCAGGAGTCATCTCAACAAGGGAGATTGCAGGGGACAGCAGAAAGCAGAGGGATGGATGGCTGCTCTGGGGTTAGGACAACCTGTGGGTTACTGCAGGACTTGAAGGCTGAGAAAGGTTGAACTTCTGTTCTTCACAGACTACCGCAAGTATATTTCAAGAAGAAAAATTCAGCAGCTATGCATCTTCTCTTTCCAAACCAGTGTTAAACAGCACATCTACTTGAACTCTTGGTGGTCAGTGTCACTTAGGGAAGGGGGCTTTTGACCTCCCTTTGCATTGGTCTGGCTCTACTTTTGGTTTGAGAGGAGCCTATACTCCTTTGTGTGGGACAGCACATTTCTTTCAGCCTTGCATTTAGACCTGGAGTCTTTTTTCCACCATGTACATCTTCACAAATTGAGCTCTATTGTGGATACATTTTTACAGCTTCTACATGCTCACATTTTTGGTATTTTTACCCCATGGTATACTAGTAATTGATGGTAATAACACTTGTCTTTTTCCCTGCTTCATTTTTACAGTTAGTTATTATCAAAAAAGTGTCAAAATGTAAGCATATTCTGAATACCACTTGCATATCTTTTATACTATATTGCTGACCTCAAATTAGGAAATGCACTTCCACCTTTTGAGTCTTTCTATGGTATTTATGAAGGGGAACAGGAAAACAAACAAACAAAAAGGGTTTTTTGTATCTTTGACCCTTTTCCCTGAGCTCTTTCTCTCTCAGTTCCACCTCAAAATTGTATCTGGAAAGTGGCAGGAACCAATGCACACTACTGCCAAACAAAGCAGGGATATAAGTCTGTGCTTACTACATAGGATCCAGAAGATATTTTTCCTCAGGCAAAAAGCAAAGCAAAGCAATTTGACATAAGGATAATTCAGTGGTGAAAAGAAACAGGAAAAGTGAAGAGAAAATAGCAGAAATCAGAATCAAATCATTGGGACAGAGAGATTAGAGCTAAAAGTAGATTAAAACCAAGAACACAAAAGGAAGAGGTGGGCATATTTTTAAGGGAAGAACTATAATTTTATTGAATATATTCATTTGTAGTCATGCTTTGTAGGACGATAAAAATGCAAATCAAAGTTGCAGTAAATAAACAGGAATTATGACAGAAGGCAGGAATATTTGAGAAACTCAAAACCTCAGTGACATCCAAGTCTATACCAGGTGTTTTCCCATATTGCATATATTTTTTGTCTGGAATGATTAGCATGCAAGGCAGTCTCAGAGGATTTCAGGTACCTGTGATAATTTTTTGCTTTCAGGCTATCAGGGAATCTTTCATTTCTCTGTCTTCCCAGTCTATGAAGTGTCTGGAAAAAAAGTCCAGTGTCTAGATGGGAAGACAGATGTGCAAACACTTCAAAAATGAGTATCAACCATATTCTCAAAACAGACCTGATCTAACTATTCACAGATAGATGGACGTCACACACCATTGCTTTGTACAGGCAATACATCAAGATTTCTCTCTAATGCTTCTAGCAGTGGTGGTACAGTCTTTAAAGGTATCTCATATTTATGTTGGCAGCAATTATGTCCCACACTTTAGGTAAAGACATAACAGGGTAGAGCTGGTTCTTAGTAGATATTTTGTTTGTCCACAGTTGGACCTATTGTCCACACTTGGACTCTGCCTCAGTGTTCAGTTCAGAAAGTTGGAAACTTTTTGTAAGTGACAGATCAGCTCTCTGCTAGAGGAAGTTTGTCAGCAAATGGTCCTCTGTTATGAGGACATTTTACAGAGACAATTTTTTTACATAATAATAAACACACCATACTGAAAGGATATCCTCCTACCTTTTCTGTCTTGGTAAATGCAAGAATGCTCTTCACTTTGCACTGTGAGAGGTGTTTTGATTGAAATTTGCATGCTAGTAAAACAAATATGGGTCTGCCCTTGCCTTCACTAGGGTGAAAATTCATTGTGTATTTGTTACATGAAGAAATGCCCATATACCGATGCAACTATTCCTTTATCAGCAATAATATAAATTGAGATTAGTTCTGTTTGGGGCACATAAATTGAGGCTAACACTTACACAGGTAATTGTTCTTAAAAGCCCCACAAAAATATCTCCTGCTGAAAGAAGTTTCAAGGTAAAAGAGATCAGCAAGCCAAAGTGAACCAACCCCAGAAGGTCTTTGCAAAGAATTTATTGTTGTTAATTTTTAGTGAAGCAATCAGTATATGGACTTTATCTTTTAATAATGTTATGTACAAAGTAACATCAGGAGTAGGAACAGTTCCTTTAAGAAGTCAGAGATTAATGTCAGTGACAGCTAGATGGGTGCTGGCTTCTAGCTATGGACCATGGCAGTCACAATCCATGAGAAGCTTGTTAAAAATAAATCAAAATCCAACATATTCCCATCCCAGTATAAAAAAAGGACTCCTCAAATAGCTGAATTTAACAAATCTGAAAGCTGCAGTAATGCCATTTGTTCCAGAGGAATGTAACTGAATAAGCCACACAATGGTGAAGATTGAGATTTTGTAGCCTGAGATGAGAGCAGGCTGTCGTAGCACTGACTGTGTCCTTGTAATGCACATCACAAGGTGTGATCAAGCAACTGTAAGCTATAGAAATTTCCTTTCCTGTTATCTGTGGCAGGAATAGTCTGAGTCTGTTTCCACAAAGGTTAAAAAAATGCCCAGGTTTCTCTGTCTGGATCGTCATAGACAGAATCAGTTCTCACAAACTACACATCTTGTAAAGAGCTATATGGAAAGGCAGTGTGAGTCTTGTCAACAAGAAAAATTTTGTTGTTTTTCAGACTACAAGAGGTACGATGATCACAAGTGACAGAAAAACACTATAAAGATTATGGAAACTGAATTGATGAAACCTACTGAAAATAGAAGCCCTAGACAAACAGCCTCAGAAAATTTAAAACCTGGCAAGTCCATGTTTAGAATATCAAAGGATCACAGGTGGCTTGGCAATTCTACACAAGAAGGCAAGGTAAATTTTATTAGGCTGGGATATCTAAAAGGAAACAGAGCCAACTGGGGTTATTGAAAGCCAGAAATACACATGTGATTCCATGTGACTAGTCCACGGTTTGAACACCTAAACTGAATAAAGACATCTCTCATTGTTTAGATTTAGAAGAATGCTAAGTTTTTATTATTTAGAACATAAAGCTATCTATATCCATCCAAAAAAATAGCTCAAGAAACCAAAATAACTGAACTAGATTTTCTAGTGTATGCAATGGATTCCCTGAAAAGGTTAGGTTTCCATCACATCATACAGAATCCATATTTAGGTCCAAAGTATCAGTTTCAATTGTTTCTTTTATACTTTTTCACTTTTCTTTTTTTTTCCTCATATGTGCCATGAGAGTATTAGAGCTGACCTGAACCCATTCTTAAAAAAATAAAGTTGATAAAAAAATCCTGTTTTGGAAAAAAAAAAAAAAGAACTTTGCCTGTGGCATAGAAATGGAGCAATAGTAAAAAGAATAAAATAAATAAAACCAGGAAAAATGAAAATGCTTAAGGCCACTCTGAGTAAACAACAGGCAATCTGTTTATAAAGAGAAAGAAACAAGATATTACCACCATGAAGTAAAATAAATTGCCCAAGCAAAATAAATTCACTCCTTAGATTAACAACAAAAGGGAAGCAATTTGATAACTATAAACTTAAATGGTCTGCTCTTGAAGAAAGAATAACGTCAGGGAACAGTTATATTCATTTCCCAAACTTTGTGATATTGAGAATATAAGAATTGTTAAGGAGTTCATAGATTTTCTTTTAAAAAGTGCCAGTGGGAAATCCAGCTGTGATCTCTGCTACATGCATGGGAATAATCCACAATGGTTAAAATAATACTAGGTGCAAGGGCAGTCATTACTAATGAAATGAGAGCTGCAATCAAGGGTACAAGGATAAAACAGAACTGGTAAACAGGAAGGTGTGTTAATTGAGGCAACATTCAGAATGTCATTAGCAAATGCCTGGTTGGAAGGGTCTTCAGGTATAATGCTGGATACAAGGATTGTATAAAGAAATTATTTTTCAGAATATAAGTAATTCACATGTAGAAAAGCTTCATGGTTATCAGTAACACTAACAGTACTCTGTGCGCAAGAATTTGACTGAAAGGTGGATTGAAGATGCCACAAGAAGAGAAATAATTACAAAAAAGAGACTCCACAAGAAAAAAAAGTACTTTCTACATTCTTTTCAGTGATAGAGTGTAATATTAAATGATATATATGTCTTACCTGTTAGTGAGTGATAAAAGATGTGTAGCTCTGATACTTGAGTTATTGAAGAATGTTAGATATAACAGTAGAACAGCAGTAGTAACAGGACTTTGGAAAAGGACTGAAATAGGAATCCATTTACCACCATGTACTTTGAGGCAAGCACTCAGATGTACATTCACAGGCTGGTCAACTGTGGAGAGATGGTTAAATTTCTGTGTGCTTCTGTGTCATGGATAATGCTTATTATGATGAGTCAGTAAATTGTTAAAATCTCTTTTCCACAATAAGAACAACTCTTCAAATCAGTACACCAAATGAAATGAATCTTCTTGCAGTAATCCCAGCTGGGGCGTGTCTGCCCAGGGCAGCTCTGCTGAAGATGTCCTGGGGGTCATGGTGGGCAGCAACCTGAGTCTGAGCCATCAGTGAGCTCCAGCAGCAGTGGAGCATCTCCTGTGCTGTATTAGCAGAAGCACAGCCAGCTCATTGAGGGAACGGACCATCCCTCTCTACTTCGCACTTGCTACTTCCATCCTTGCAGTTTTTCAAGACCTAACTGGATAAAGCCCTGAACAACTTCACATGATCTGAGAGCTGACCCAGCTTTTAAGCAAGACATTGAACTAGAAACCTCCTGAGGTCCCTGTCGCCCTTGGTTATCCTGTGATCCTAAAATCCGAATAAAAGGAAAAGGTATTATTAGGTTAATATAATGACAGACAAAAGGAGAGAGAGTATATGGATGCAGAAGGGTTATTCTCTTTCCGTGTTACTTACTTTGGAGGAGAAAGATGACATGTGTCTGTAATAGACAACAGAAAACTAACCCCAAGAACCTCTGACTTTAAGGGAGATTTTAAGGCCTATAAATAACTTAGGCAAAAGGTTAGCATTCATATCTTCTGATTAAAGTGAAACCAATCACAAGTCCATGATCATCACTTAAGTTGTTGCCTAAGACTCACAAGGAGAAAGTCACATTTGTACTGAATTCTTCCACGCCCTGTACCATTTCAGCAGTGTTGGAACACATTTCCCAGAGGATCTCACTAAAGAAGTGTTCACTGACATAGTATTCCATCTGTCTATACCTGTAATTTCAGATATCATACTGAAAACTATATGAAACTTATCAGAAAGTGTGAATTTCTAGAAATTTGTATATCTTACTGTGGAAGGAGAGTGTCAGCTGGGGATTGTGTAATAAACCAAAAGGCATAATTCTTCTTCAGACCTTAAAACAAAATGCATCTTTTCAATGAAGGAACCTAGATAGATAAATGAATAAATAAATGCCCAAGTCCTATGAGGACCATAATCCATTACAGGATTTCCAGGAAAGCAATATGCTTGGTTTTTCAATGCCAGATACTGTGACTTCTGTCGTGATCCTAAACAAAGACTGCTGTGAGGAGTTATTGATCCACACAGCAGATGACCTGAGTAGGGTCAGGTTTGTGCTTTACTCCAAATATTACTTGGTCTTTAGGGCTGTGCTGAATAGCACAAATCTCTTGACGTGGGATCACTAATGATGATGCCACCAGCATGTCCTTGTCTTTATCTCAAAGTGAAACAGGATGTTTTCATATAGACATCTTTTTGCTCAACTGCAGAAATGATGAATAGGGTTTTTTGCTTGTAGGAAAACCCAGTAAAGGCTTTAATGCTGGTGAACTTCACCATGGGCAGGTTATGTACTGTATGCAATGCCCTGACCAGAGGTCTGTCAGATGTTGTGTCATCACAGCATTCCCAGAATCACAGTGGGCATAACATTTTGTAATTTAGTATATATTTTCTGGGATGTTAATAAAATAGTTATCTTTTTTGGAAATCTGTGTGAGTTTCTTATTTGGATTCAAAAATCCAGCAACTCCTGGAATAAAACATTGTACAAAAGAAAAAGTTGTTATCAGACAACTACTGCCCAGTTAATTGTCAGCAAGAGAAGACCAAAGAGCTTTAAAACAGCTGATTAACAGCTTCTTTAGTCTTGTAAATATGGCCAGACTCCAGGCATCTTCTGTGCCCTTTCTTGAGTAAGCAGCCTGAGGTTAGCCCACTACCAGGACTGAGAGGTTTTTTTCACTGTCTACATTTGTGTCAAGATCTTTAACACTTGACAAGAGAAAAGGAAAACAAGAGGCTTCAGTTTGAACATAGTCTAATAGAAAAGGATTCTGAGATTTCTCTTCTTCGTCATTTGCAGTTTGTAATGGCATTGACCTTATCTGTCCAATTTCAGCAGCTCAGCTAGATGGTTGTAGGTGGATCTGGGAGTGCTCAGATTTTAACTTCACTGCAACATACAATGCTGGCTAGCAAGGATGATAATCTTTAGCTGGCATAGGGCTGTATAACAGGCAGAATGCATGTGGAAAGCAGTCCTGAGCACTCTGCACACTCTCAAATCCCCAAAACAGCACAGGGATTAAAATTAGAGATTACATGGCTGGCAGATTTATGGTACCAAATAAAAGTAATGACATATTGAGCTCAAAGAAAGAAATGAGGGAAAAAAGGGGAATCCTGTGAAGTCAGATAATTTCTGTAGGAGTGACCAATATTGTGCAGCTCTGATGGTGTTCTGAGATGCAGGACGTAGGATCTCCAGGGCCCAGTTGAGCTGTTAAAATAATGTAGGAAACTAAAGAGTTACAAAAAGAAAGTTTCACTTGGGAACAGAGCAAGCAATAAACCTAGCCAGACACAGTGTTTTTGGCTTGAAATGTGAGAAAACATACAACATTTTATCACAAGAACTTATGAATGTGTGAAGCAGGAAGCCCAGATATACTTAGCAGACATAAGTATTATTTCCCCAACACCAACTTTCTTTCTAGCCCCATTGTTTCCTGGTTTGATTATGCCCTGAAGCATAACAGCCATTCCCCTTGTAAGTGATTTTATTTGTGGTGACTCCATATAAACATGCTTTTAATACTGTTATACTGTTAAATACCATGTGGCAATTACATAGGTTATTTACATAGTTTGTAAACAAATGCTTTCTTGTGTTCCTTTCTATGCAATTACACATGCTGAGGTAAGTAAAATCATAAAACATTATTAACCATTATCTTATATATTTTCTAATCTTTCAGGCTCTTCTTTAATAGAGAGGTTTCCATGATTCTTATTATTTTTACCATGTACGTTCCATTATAACTCCACTATAATACTATTCATTAATTTGTTTGAAGTGACTAGGTCAGATTTGTTAAGGCATGGCATTAAGACATTGTTGTAATAGTCTTTCACATTAATCACTTTTCCATGTCAGTGTTCTAGTATTTTTTGTTTCCCAATTAGTTGTTTAAGAATTCTTCAGGAGGTTGCACTAAGAGTAGAATCTGTTAAGATTCTAACTTCCCAAGAAACAAAAGTCTCTTTGACAATTTGCAACATTCTGGATGAGTTTTTTAATATTGTGGAATAAATTTGTTGTCGTTGTTGTTAGTTATATGGTTTTTCCCTTTCTTTTTTTCTTCCTTGCATGATGAAAAGTAATTTTGATGTATATGAAAAGACTGTTTAAGGCACCTAAATCTGTAGATTGTGTTCTAGTATATCTTTATTTTAGAAGTTGACCTGTTTCTCACCTTGGAAGTTCATTATCTCTCACCCTGTGTCTATTTAATTTCATAATTGCCTGTTTAGTGGGTTGTTTGAAATGCTTGCTGAAGTACAAATAAATTAGTTGGATATCCTATATTGACTTTTTAGTTGAAATATTACAACCATTATTATCCATTAAAAACCCATATGATTTTAAAAAGGAGATTTACAATTCTCCCTCCAATTATATTTTCAGGCTTCCTCTTCAGATTCATTCTGTTCATTTTTGGTGGTACATTAGAGGTTGTCACAGGTTTAATCCTTCAAATTTTTCACTAATTTTTGTAAAAAAGCAGCTCAGCTATTTAACTGTAAAATACTTTCAGCTCTGTCAGAGGAAAGCTGGCATGTTTTTCCATGGACACTCTATGCTGTAATGTTCATTAATCACCCAGAATCATAGAATGGCTTGTGTGGAGGATCAGCTAGTTCAAATCTCCCTGCAGTGGGCAGGAACATCTTAAACTAGATCAGGTCGCTCATAGCCCTGTCCAACCTGACTTTGAATGTTTCCAAGATGGATCATGTGCAACCTCTCTAGCCAGCCTGTTCCAGTGTTTCACCACCCTCATTGTAAAAAAATTCTTCCGTATTTCTAGTCTGAATATACCCTCTTTTAGTTTAAAACCATTACCCATTGTCCAGTTGCTACAGAACATACTAAAAAGTCTGTTCACAACGTTCTTATAAGCCCCCTTTGAGTATTGAAAGGCTGCAGTAATGTCTCCCTGGCATCTTCTCCAGGATGAACCATCCCAGCTCTTTCAGTCTGTCTGCACAGGAGAGGTGCTCCAGGCCTCTGATCATCTTTGTATCCTTCCTCTGGACTCGCTCCAACAGATCCAGGTCTTTCTTGTGCTGAGGACCCCAGAACTGGACGCAGAACTCCAGGTGGGGTCTCATGAAAGTGGAATAGAGGGAAAGAATCATCTCACTTGACCTACTGACCACACTATTTTTGATACACCCCAGGATATGATTGGCTTTCTGGGCTACAAGAGCACATTGCTAAGTCATGTCCAGATTTTCATCTACTTTAAGTCCTTCTCCTCAGGGCTGCTCTCAATCCATTCTCTGTCCAAACTGTATTTGTGATTGAAATTACCCTGACCCAGGTGCAGGATCTTGCACATCTTGGATCTCATGAGACTCCCATGGGCCCAGTTCTTAGGCTTGTCCAGGTCCCTCTGTCTGGCATCCTGTCTCTCAGATGTGTCAATCAAACCACTCATTCTGGTGTCATCTGAAAACCTGCTAAGGGTACACTTGATTCTACTGTCTATGTCACTGATGAAGGCATTAAACAGTACTGGTCCCACTACAGGTCCCTGAGGGGCACTGCTCATAACTGATCTCCATCTGGACACTTAAGCCATTGAGCACTACTCTATGGATGTGACCATCCAGTTTAGTTTCTTAGCTGCTTCTTTTTGTGCTTCTGTGTTAAGTGGGTCCTTGCCTTTATGTGAAAAGATTAGCCTCCATCCCAGGTATCACTTTCAAAAAAGTGAATCATGATATGAAATCATTATTTCCTTTCATGCCATTTCCTTCTTTTTTTTTTTTTTTTGTTTTGTTTTGTTCAGATTCAAATCTTGTCCCTGAGGTTTTTTTGTGATTCCCAAATTCATCATGCCTTTCTAATTCTAGTACTTCTCCAAAAGTATTATGGATTGCCCTTACCTGATGTTGACATTGCTGCTGCCCTGGGCTAGAGTGAACCATCTCCTGGAAAGACAAAAACCAAAACTTACTTCAAAAAATACTTAGTATTTAATTTAACTTTGAAAAATCATTGACTGATTTAGAAGGAAAAGAACTCTTCTGACTGGAAAGAAGATGCCCAAGCCTGGGCACCTAATCTTCTGTATGTTGAAAACTGTGGGTCATGTAAACATATAGTATACTTGTCACACCTTGAGCAAGCATGCAAGAATGTGCATGTTTCCCTGCAGAGTCTTCATCAAGATGACACCTAAAAATAATTGGACAGCTTTGGGTTATTAATAGATACAGAGTGAGCAAACAGATGGGGATACCAAGGCAAGGATATTTCTGGTGGATTTCCAACAGAATTGTGTAACATGCTCCTTTGGGGCAAGCAAAGCTAGAACTACTTTAGCGCTTTCACTTCTGCTATTCTGTCAATATTGGTTTTTATGACTTCTAGTACTGCCTTTCAAATTTCCTGTAATGTTGTTGCCTTTCATAATGAACACTGCTTTCTGTACAATTTAATATAGTCCTTCTGCTTCTCCTTGAGGAAAAGAGCTTCAGTTTTCATAAACTGTCACATTGAAAAACTGGGGCTGTGAGAGCTGTGTATCTGAATATTCAAACACTTTAGCCCTTCCAAACCTTACAGGTTTTTGCCATTGTGCTAATAGATAGAGTTAATTTTTTTCACAGAAGCTGGTATGGGGCTGTGTTTTGGATTTGTGGTAAAAAAAGAGTTGCTTTTGTCATCATTAAGCAGCGCTTGCACAGCATCAAGGCCTTTTGTGCTTCTTATCTCAGACCACCAATGGGGAGGATGTGAGTGCTCAAGAGGTTGGGAGGGAACAGAGCTGGAACAGCTCATCCCAAGGGATATGCCACAACATACGGTGTCATGTTCAGCATATAGAGCTGGGGCAAGAAGGAGGAAGGAAGGCAGGGGGAGGAGATAGGGTGATGGTGCTTCTCTTCCCAAGTCACTGTTAGGCATGATGGAGCCCTGCGCTCCTGGGGATGGCTGAACACCTGCCTGTAAGTGGGAAGAAGCAAGTGAATTAATTCCTTGCTTTGCTTTGCTTGTGTACGCAGCACACAAAGTTTGCTTTACTTAAACTGTCGTTAACTCATGATTTTTTCTCAATTTTACCATTCTGATTCTATTCCCCATCCCACATGGGAAGGGGGTTGAGCAAGTGGCTGTGTAGGGCTTAGTTGCCTGCTGGGTTTAAACCATGACAGACATACACCACCAGCTTCTCCATGCTTTTAAAGTCCTGAAAGTGATCTTACATCATGTGAAGAGAGATATCTTTAAACTGCACCAATGTATGTCTCCTCAAAATACAGAGTTTTCAGCAGATCAGATATCTGTCCTGAACACCATTATGCCCCAATCAGCTCCAGCTAGAGTCATGATCACATGGTGTTAGAAACCCATTTAATACTGGGTAAAGCAGAGACTGAAACCTCAAGGAAGACAAAGCCAGCAGGTGTAATCTGTGACTGCATACTTCATCAGTTCCTGCCATCAGAAGCCAAACAGGATGGCTAATTTCTCCAGAAACTGAAAACTTGAATATTATCATCTGTACAGAGTTAAAACGGAAGTTATTTGAAATAAATAAAGAAGAGGAAAATTGTTAAGATATTGGAAAGAGACAAAATAGATTCTAATTTATTCAGATTACAGAACTTTCGAAGTACAGAAATATGCTTTAATTCAGAGGAAACAGATGAACTGTTAGCTAAAAATGGCAAAAAACTGCCTTGACTTTCTTGTTGAAAGGGCAGTTATTTTCTACAGTTTCTGCAACGAACTAAAATGAGCAATTTATTTTGTATTTATTTGCTTCAGACGTATTTCTATTTATGTCCACATGGTATGCTCAATGGTGTCTTAAAATAGTGAGGCTGGGTTCACAGCATGACTCAATGGATCAGCACGTAGAAGAGGGCGGATGCAGCCTCTCTGTTGGGGGCAGAATGGCAGCAAGTGTGCCTTGTTACTCCCTTATGGGTGTCCACAGGCTTCCCTGGAAGCAGCTGCTCCAGTCCCAGTATGACATTTTTGAAATAACCACAGTTAATACTTGACATCCCTGATGGTCTTACCAATTGAAAGGCTAAAGGCTAAGTAAACTATGGTGAAAGATATTGGTTCTCATATTTTGTGACCACTGGGGTCAAGTCAAACAACAGTGGTTAAGGGGAAATGCTTCCATTAGAGCCACTGGCAGCACATGCACCATGTGGACTAAGTACTGCATTCTCTATTCAGTTATACTGTACAGGTTGCGGGTGCCCAGGCCCTGCAGCAGCGGGGAGTGCGGGGGCTCTGTGAGGGGAGGCCAGGCTGCCCCAGCCGGACACAGCCGGATCCAGCTGGATCCAACCACCCACCGCAGGGCGCGGCTGAGCCCATAGCCGGGGCAGGGGCACCTGGAGAGAACAAATTCAAGAAAGGGCAAAACACCTCACAGAAGATTCTGAGGAAAAAGTAGATAAGAGAAACAACCCAATGAGCACCCAGGTGAGAACAGAGGGAGAAGGAGATGCTGCTCCAGGCCCCAGAGCAGAGATTCCCCTGCAGCCTGTAGAGAGGACCATGGTGGAGCAGGTATTCACGTTAGAGTTGTGTTGGTTTTGTCTGAGCTAGGGTTAATTTTCTTCCCAGTGGCTGGTATGGGACTGTGGTTTGGATTTGTGCTGAACACTAGGTTGATAATATAGAGATGTTTTTGTTATTGCTGAGCAGGGCTTGCACAGAGTCAAGGCCTTTTCTGCTTTCCGTGCTGCCGCACTGATGAGGAGGCTCCGGACGAGGTACTGCTCTCCTAGAGATGGCTGAACACCAGCCTGCTCATGGAAAGCAGTGAATTAATTCCTTGTTTTGCATTGCTTGCACACCTGGCTTTTTCTTTCCCTATTAAACTGTCTTTATCTCAACCCACGAGTTTTCTAGATGTTACTCTTCTGATTCTCTCCCCAGTACTGTTGCGGGGGGAGTGAGTCTGGTTGCATGGTACTTGGTTGCTGGATGGGGTGAAACCACAATAATAGCCCATGGAGGACCCCCACACTGCGCCAGGTGGATATTTTCTAAAGGAGCCGCAGCCCATGGAGAGCCTGTGGTGGACCAGGTTTATACTGTAAAACTGCAGCCACAGTGGGGAGGACCCACAGTGCACCACTGAGTCTGGGGAGGAATTAGAGGAGTTGGAAATGAAGGGCTGAAGTTGATCCTGGGAATAAGGGGTGGACGTAGAAAAGGTATTTTATCTTTTGTTGTGTTTTTCTTTTTCTCACTACCTACATTTTTTTAATTGACAAGAAATTAAATGAGGTTTTCTCAAGTTAAATCTGTTTTGCCCATGATGGTTGAAGGTAGCTTATCTCATAGCCTTTATCTCAACATATTTTTTCATCTTATTTTTCCACTCATCCTTTTGAGGAGAGGGAGTGAGAGAGCAGCTGAGTAGCAGCCCGCCAGGCAGCCAAGTTCAACCCACCACAGACAGCTCACATGATCACTAAATTAACTAATTTCTATTTTAAATTAATAGATTACCTAATTTTTAATTGAAGCATTTTTTAGTTCTTAAAAGTCAACATTCTTGACTCAGATTTAGCATTGAAGTAGAATTCTTGAGTTAACATCAGAAAAGTTGCACCCTTGATGTGGAGAAGGTTTTTCTAGTCTGGCAGCTTTGGATGTCATGCAGGTGGCTTTTCAGGCCAATATATGCCATTCCTTTTCAGGAACTATGTCCAAGACATTGTCTGTTCTATTTGAGGTCAACTATTTTCTAATGACCAGGATAACTCTGTTTAAATGTCGACAAGACTTTCATTTGAATTTACTTAACTCAGCCCTCTTCTCTGGTAAGGAGGTCTTCCAGGACTTTACAGTTACTTTATAAAAGCCAACAGACTTCTTATGCTTCTAAGCATATATTATGAGTGCACTTGAGTTAGAAGGCAGGCTATTTTAAACAATAGTTTCTCATCAACACACTTTCTGATAAGTGAAAGTGTGGAGGGTGAAAATTCTCTGAATACTGTTCTCTTCCATGTATTTCTCCATCAATTCTCAGAGCCAGCTGGCCAAGCCAGGTGTCTTCATTTTGGAGAATGTGACATCAGCCGATTAAAAACAAAGCGGCCAACTTGTGAAAGTACCTTCAGGTGAATACTCATCTATTTCATCTGTGAATCAACACTGCAAAATCTGTACAGTAAAGGTATGCATGCCTGAACAAATAAATTAAACTGATTATGTTCAGTCAAATACCAGCTTCTAAATAGATCTCTCTTAAAACAAATCTATTTTTTATGCTTATGTTTATATGAAATGCTTCCTCATAACTGAAACAAGACAGATTGCTGCTGGGCTAATACTGTACCTGCTGCCAGGAGTCTATGAGATCCCATAGAAAATGGAAGAAATTACTACAGCTTTATTAAAAACAAGGAGACAAACAGACCATAGCATTGTAGTGGGAAGATATTGTAGTGCTCACATCATTGTTTTTCTGCGCTCTGCTGTCCCCAAGGAAAGTACGTACTGGCATGGACGTCACCGGTACAGATGCTCAGCAGCTACTTCCGCATGTAGTTAAGAATAGACTGTTCTGCAATACTTTTTAAAATGAGTTACCAGGTGTACTTTTGATATAAGAATATATTTTCTTATACAGTCTTCTATTTTGTAAGACTGTTTTCCTACAATTCTATTTTATTTGGAAAAGCTGTCCAAATTGCTTTTTCTTTACCCTTTTTTTGCTAAGTTTTTATAACTTCTGTGTATTTGGTATCATTCTTTTTTGATCAATTCTGTGGATTTTTACTAACTCACTATGTTGTTTATTCTTCTGCTTTAAAACAAAAACAAAAGGAAAAAAGAGATTTTATTCCCTGAATATAAATATTTACTCTGAAAATACATGGTGAATATTTGCCATTATACCATGTGTTATGATTAATTTATTCAATTGCTCCTGTGTTTTTTTCTCACCACTGCACAAGCTTTTTCTATTCCAAATTTACATCTTTGTTAATACTGCCATTTCCCTCTCTCCATCTAATTTTTAAAATATATTGGGGAAGGTATTTTTCTATTTGCTGACTTTGAGACTAAAATTAGTGATTAATCCCAACTTCGTTATTTATTTTATAATAATTCAGTACTTACCCAGATGAATATATGAAGAATTCTTTACAGCATAACTAACACTCTCCTGCTGGAAAAATAATAAGAAACAAGTAGCTCCCATACTGCCAGTGAAATGGTGAGAGTTTAAGAGTAGGCCATTTTATTGACAGACAGGGAAATACTGATTTGGCTCTAATGTTGTGACCAGCTGATTTCTGTGCTATTTTAAGGGAAATATCAATGTGAAAATTTAATTATAGAATCTATAATCTATAGCTACAACCTCTAAAAATTACATAGGGTGCTTTAGTTCTGGTTTTTCTGTGATATATATTTTAGTGGCAAATTCTGTTACAGCACATCTTGGCTGGACTTGTTTACAGTTACCTCTTCCAGGTTATGATTGGTCACATATTTCATTTGCCTTTTTTAGACACTTCTGAAACTGGTTCTGCGTCCTTGGGTTTAGAAAGAGCATGATAGAACATTTTTTCTGAACAATTATGTTGATATTTTAGTAAGCTTGTTCAGTTCTATCTCTGCGTTTGTATCTTTATAGCTTATCTTTGGTCACATCTATATGAAGTTCACCTATGCAATGTTTAGCATATTCATTTGTATGAAGACAGCTATTTCCTTGAATAAACTGACCAGATGTTCTGAATGTGACAACAGATTGAAAATATTGTGAACAGTGTTTTCACTAACTGAGGACTTGAAGTTACGTTGTTAGAAATTACTGGTACTTAAAAAGAAATATGCAGTCATTTCCCACTGGATTTGTTTCCATAGCAATGGGAAGGTTATGATGTTAGCAGCTCTGTGGATATTTCAGATTTGGGGTTTCATCAAATTCCTAAAAACACCTTTTGGAACTAAGTGTTTGTATTCTGCTGGGCTTATTCTAACTATGTGTAGCAACACAATCTATGGTCAGTTTTCTTTGAAGACTATGACACAGGAGTGAGATTTATCTTAACCATCTTAGAAATTTAAAATTTAAATTAATTTAAAGTTTATTGTCCAAATCTAAATTAATAATATTAAACTCTTTTTATATTCAATAGAAAAGAACCACCACTTCCAGGGAAGTTCATCTTCTTATAGAATAAACATGTAAAGTTGCATAGGATTAATTTTATTTAAGATGTAGGGCTTGTTTTCAGTGCTAAGTTATTCTGGGGTGTTTGTGTTGCCTCTTATCTGATACCTGGACACACATGGGATTCTGTAGCTTGAAGTAAGTAATAGATTGCACTGGAGACAAGTGTATGATTTGGTGTGACTTGAACATTGTTTTGATGTGTGATTACTCTCATTTAACCTAAACTGTCTCAAGAAAAGTCAACCTGTCCATAGATAACTTCAGTCACACATTGTGGAGAAAAAAATCCTAGGAACATAATTGACTCTGATCATTAATTCTCTTTCATTGGAAGACAGACATTGATCTGCACCTCAGATCTGCTCATGCACTTTACAAGGCAATCAAAGTATTTCGGCAGCCTAACTGTAGGCTTCATTGCAAAACAGTGATTTGGGAGTCATGAGAAGATGCTAAATTACTATCTGATAATCTACACACGGACATGATCTGCTACTTGTCTGAGCCCCACTGGCACATAGCAATGAGCCACAGTCTGAGCTATTCCCAATTGCAGACCAGTGCCTTATTCAACATCTCATGTTCCCTGTTCCTGAGAGGGACTTGTTCAAAACCCCATGCATATCAACACACTGTAATGAGATGAGAGTTTGGGACTGGGAAAATTGTGGGCTTTGAGTGAAAGACAACAGGTGTTACTACTTTGAATAAATTCATTTAGTGTCACTAAATCTGCGAGTTTTGGATGCGTTTTTTTTCTTCCGTTTAGGAGCACAGGCAAGAGTGCTTTGAGCATTCACTGGGTGCTTTTACAGAGTTTCCTTCAGTCCAAATCATAAGTAAGAGAGCTTGTATTCCCTGTGCTGGAATTCCCTCTGGGTTTTCTGTATATTCTGTAAAAATGCTAAACTTTCACATCCAAGGATAACATTTCCACAGTATTTTCCCACAGAATTCAATCAGTAAATAAGTTCCATCTTTCTGATTTGTTATGGTAAAACTGTTTGAGTTTTAAGCCATTAAAAGCTTTCTTAGCAACTCAGTTTCTTTAAGGAATCCCACAGTCTGATTACTTACACTGCATTAGACTCTTACCATATGTTTTGTTTGTTTGTTTGGGGTTTTTTAAGAGATGTTTAAGGTTCTCCAACTTTATCCTCCAAAGTGGAGAAAGCTTCCTAATTAGCACTATCAAGTGCAGTGTGCAAGCCCTGGTCACAGCCCCACATTTAAACTAGAGTTGTTTCTTTAACTGTTTCTGGTTATCTCCGTATGTGGGCAGTCGTTTTTCTGTGAACACCAACACATGGAGTTAACTATGAACTGTCATTCTCCATTTACAGACAATTATCCAAATACATTGTTATGTTGTTTCAAACTAATAACTCTCTTCAATATAACTCAATAACTTCTCTTCAGCTTCTTGTATCTTTCCTACATAAGCATGTTTTGCTTAGTTGTTTTTTGTACACAGTTCTAAGAAGCTTCTGAGGAGGAGTCTGTCTACTCATGTTCCTTCCTTCCAAAGTGACTTTGAAGTTCAATTTTTAATCAGCTTAATTTCCCACAAAGTTTTGCAGAGGCTTACTGCAAAAGCATGTATCACATTATTCAAACAACCCACTTGTGTCTGAATAAAGGGAATCTTTCTCTAATACATCAGTTTCAGAACATACAGAAACTGTTTGGATAAGATTTAAAAACTGGGCGCTGCCAAGGAAAGCTATGAGTATGACCACTGAATTGAAAAATGTATCTCCTAGCAAAAGAATTTAAAATTTTGGCTTGGTTAGCTTACTAAAGGCAATGATACAGTATAACTTTCCCTCAGACATTTCAGA
This sequence comes from Corvus cornix cornix, assembly GCF_000738735.6. Taxonomy (NCBI): domain Eukaryota; kingdom Metazoa; phylum Chordata; class Aves; order Passeriformes; family Corvidae; genus Corvus; species Corvus cornix. The sequence continues at coordinate 95,396,203 of NC_047056.1, forward strand.
ATGACTATATAAGGAGCAGAAATGTTGTGGGGGAGGGTATTCCAGTATAATATGGAGAAATGGCAAAAACACCAGACATGAATCTCAAAGTTACATGAATTCAACCTACAGTAGAAATAACCAATCAAACTTACAATTTGGATAAGAATTATCCCAGTTTCTTTTCTCTGATAACATTCAGACCTTCTTTTTCTTGACATATAGGCTGAGAAAACTTTCTGTGTTTTTTTCCTTCCCTAAAGGATTAGTTTGTCAAATAGAATAATTCTATGTTTTTTCTACCTACTTCTTTCTTTGGTTGGTTTTGGAGTTGGGGTTTTTATTCGGTTTTAAATTTTTGGCCCTGCCCCTCATAACACAGCAAGCTTTGAACGGTATTTTTTCCAGAATACATCAAGTGACTCATTCTCTGTTGTGAATATTAAAATTTGATTGATTGAAAATCTAAAATTTGTTCTAAACAAACAAAACAGTTTTGGGGCTGGGAAGATTTTTTCCTTCTGTGTCCTGCTAAAGTCTACACAGAAGGCAACATATGCCATCTATTTATATACACTTTGTGTGTTTGGAAGATTTGTACTTCACAGCTGTTAGCAGCCAGTTCATGATAGTATGGTACTTTGCCTGAACCTCACTAGTGGAATGGAGGGGCAGAAAAATGGCTCATAAGCACCCTGATATTGAGAGTGATAGGCTGACATTCCCAATTTGCCTTCTCTATTTGTAGATAAGGGAAGCAACAAAGAGTCCACTTGAGTGCCAGATCATTGCATTGCGTTTCTGTGTCTCAGTTTCTACAAAATTCTACTACAAAATTCATTCTTCTTTTTAGTTTGAAAGCTAAATTGAGCAGGAAATGAAATAGATGACTGCCAGGACCTTCAATTGTTCATACCATGGACTGGAACAGCAAGAACGACAGAAGGGAATTCCAGCAACTCAACTGTTTAATTGCACAACTGGGACCCATTTGGCAACTGGTCTTAATCACTGCCCTTACTCTCCCAGTCACACCGAGGAACTGCTCAGTTCACAGTCTAATTCCTATAACACACATTCAGCAGCTCATCCTCCTTTAGGGTTTTCTTCCACCTGGCTATATAACCTTACAATATTTCTGAAAAGTCCTATGGTGGGAAAGTGCTACCCCAACATAAATCCCATCAGATCAGCAGTTATGTTCCTTCTGATAAACCAAGACAGTGTGATAATAAAAAGTCTGCTAATCTCTTGTGCAAATGATTCCCAGGTTTGTGTTCCATTACCCAACACACAGGGTTTTATTCTTTCTAATCCATTGAGATATGAACACAAAAAAAGGGATGCACTTTCTGCACTACCCAAATGCCAGAGACAAATACCTTCCCAAACAAAAAAACATCAACCAAACCAAACCCACAAATCCCGAAGAAATCTTGGTACAGCAGGACTGGGCTGAAGCAGAAGCAAAGGGAAAAGGAAGGCTAGTGAAAACATACGGAGGGAATCTGAAAGTGGAGGGAGCTGATTGGGCATCCGTGTTGTGGCAAAACACAAGGAAAGTTTAAAAAGAAAAAAGGAATCATGTTACTGGGAAATGAGAAGGAAGATAAACAAGGAAGGTTTCCACAGACAAATAACTGTAAGCAAAAAACTAATGAAAGTATCAAGCTTTGTAAAGAATAATAGAAGGCAAAGGGGGGAAAAGGTCAATAAATAGGAGGGGCAAAAAGAAATGGTTAAGGAGAAATGTAGAGAGAAATGAGGCAGCATATTTTAGTTTTCCATGTTATATGTATTCCTGTCACTTCAAATAACTGGGATGTAAACGTAAATTTCCGTGACTGAATAGATTGAGTAAAACTAGGCCACAAGTATGCTTAAAACAAGAATTACCTCTGATAAATGCAGGAAATACAGCAAATGTGTCAAGGGCTCTTTTTTAGATTGTGTATTTTCTGCAAACAGAAGTTTAGACAGGCAAATATGTCATGGATAATTATTGTCATTTTGAGGCTGTTACCTGAAATGAAATCCACCTGCAAGCTACACCTGGTCAAATAGCTCTTTTTTAATAATATTTGTTCAAAGGTTAGTTTCCTGTAGCAGATGAACTTGTGATGAGCTAGTCATGAACCTTTTTATTTCCAAGGACTTTTTTTAATGTCCTCAACAAACACTTCACAGCTTTCTGTTTGCCATTGGATACCTGTGCTGTGTGAACAATCATCAAAATAACTTTTGACATATATGAAGATATTATTTGTAAGTGTGACTTAACTTGCCTAATACAAGCATTTTTTTTGTGCCCGTTTTTACACACTGAGGGAACCAGTCCTGTCATCTGGCAGTCACAGGTGAAGGGCTTTGGGGGTCTCCAGAGGGCAGTGTGGGACACTGCAGTTTGGTCGCTACAGGTCCATCAATAAAGGTGGGATTTTCATGAGGCATTGGCAGCTTTAGGTGCCTAAATCCCATTCACTTGGTACTGTTATTCAAATAAAACCACATATATAAAAAATAAACCAGATTTTATATTTGGATGTTTCCACTCTGTTCTTTTTGAGATTTACTCATTATAGATTACATGGTTTCTGATAACTAAGACTTTAAGATCATCTCCAAGTTATTCTTTTCTAAAATTAATTTTTTTTTGGGGGGAATATGCTTACAAATGACATGAATGGGGTTTTAGTTTCACAATTCTCACAAAATAATGGATTTCCTAACCTATAGTTCTTTTTAAGCTTGTTGGGGTAAAATATGTAAAAGCTGCATAGATGCAATTATTTGGGGGGGGGGGGGATACAGATGGATGTTATAGTAACTGAGAATTTCTTGCTTATTTTAACTGCGTATAAATCATTGCTGGGGAATAGATCTCCTTTATGTTAAAATGCAAAACTATGACGTGGAAGAAACAAGCAAGCTTTCTAAGTCTTTTGTTACTCAAATAAAGGATACAAAAATCCAAGAACAAACTTAAAACCCCCTAGTAATCTTACACAGATACATGTTTCATTTGTGGGTCTTCTGTATTGCTGAAAATTTAGAGTAGGTGTAAGATAAATAGACAATAAATAATTGTATATTCATTTGGAATCTTGATTGAGATCAGCATGGTTACACATGAGCAATTGAACTCTCCTCTCATCAGCCAAAAGGTTTCTGAATTTCATGTAATGAAAATTACATGAAATTCAGCCTAGGGTCAGGACTGTTTTGGTCTGCTAATGAGAGAAGTTGATGGCACCATCTCTCACAGCATAACAAAGCTGTGCAAAAAAACTGGAGAAGATTCTCCCCCTCTGCTTTGCTCTGGTGAGACCCCACCTACAGTGCTGCATCCAGCCTGGGTCTTCCAGCACAGGAAGGACATGGACCTGTTGGAGCGAGTCCAGAGGAGGCCACAAAGATAATCAGAGGGATGGAGCACCTCTGCTATGAGGAAAGGCTGAGAGAATTGTGATTTTTCAGCCTGGAAAAGAGACGGTTCAGAGGTGACCTAATTGTGGCATTCCAGTACCTAAAGTGAACCTACAAGAAAGCTGGAGGAGGACTGTACAAGGGCATGTAGAGACATGACAAGGGGAAATGGCTTCAAAGTGAAAGAGAGTGGGTTTAGATTAGGTATTAGGAAGAAATTCTTCATTGTGCAGGTGGTGAGGTACTGAAACAGGTTGTCCAGAGAAGCTGTGGATGCCCTGGAGGTGTTCAAAGTCAGGTTGGATGGGGCTCTAAGCAACCTGGTCTAGTGAAAGGTGTCCCTGCTCATGGTAGAGAGATTGGAACTGGATGATCTTTAAGGTCCCTTCCAACTGAAGACATTCTCTGATTTTATGATTCTATGATTGTATTTTTATAGCATATGATTGCAAATTAAAATCTCTGACTTACTTTTATGACATACTTGTGAATAGCATTGGGATTTAAGAAAGGCTTACATCTTAGAGCAGTTGAATTATCTTTTTTCATTTTCCAGATTAGATAAAAAATTGGCATAGGACAAAAAGTGTGTTGTAAAAATAAATCTGAAGGAACAAGTAATTCACTGAAAAGTCTGTATATAACACTCTATTTTGCGAAGTGGCTGCAGCTACCAGTCAAACACCCACCCAGCCCCTTGCTCAATCCCCTTTCCTGAGGGCCAGGATGAAAATAGAATGGAGGCAAGAAGACTCATGGATGAAGATAGTGATATTTTAATAGGGAAAGCAAAACGAGTGTGTGCAAGCCAAGGAAAAAGAGGAATTAATTCACTGCTTACCTTTGGCAGGTGTCCAGTCCCATACTGTAAAACAGAGCTTCAGCACCTGTAACATTTACTTGGGAAAGCAAATGTCATTACCATGAGCACCCTTTTTTCCTCTATTTCAGAGCTTGACATCATACATTGTAGACTATCCCTTTGGTCAGTTGGGATCAACTGTCCCAGCTATGTTCCCCTACAAACCCTTGCCCAGCCAATCTGTCACATCAGTAGTCACACAACAGAAGGCTGGTAAATAGCCCAAGGTTTTTTTGCATGAAATTATCTCAATCACGAGTCTTATAGTTTTCATAGTCTGTTATGAGCCATGACTTGAGCAGCTGCAGACTACATGAGAACATGTGTGTTGCATTTAGGGAGTCTTCTGTGAGTTACTGCTGAAGACAATATTCCAGTGAGACCTTGAAAATAGCTGTCTCTCTTAGAAACAGGGCTAAGAGGGACTGCTTAGAGAGTGATGGCTTTAAGATTTTTGAGAGATGCTTTACTCCTCCACATTTTGACTTTTATTTTCATTAGACTGAATAATGTGACTTTTGCCCTCACGATAAATCCAGATTTTGTATTTTTGAGAACAGGTTGTCAGTTATTTGGGTATCTAGTATAATTTTAGAATATTATTCAGTTTTTTTTCACACACACAGAGCTCACAGAAACCTTCCCAAATGGCAAAAATGGACCCAAATCTAGAGTTTTCTGGTCATTTTGCTTCCAGCAAATATGTGGGGTTTTTTGTCAGTAGCACAGAGACTTAAGCATTCAGAATTAGGCAAAATGTGGGATGTTACACGAATTTCAAGTTTCAGCAATACAGTGTGGGATGGCAGCAGTGAATCCCACTCTGAGAAAGGTATGAGCTTTCATAAATGTTAGCTGCTGGTAGCAATTCAAAACCTGACATGCAAGTTATCTCTTCATTCCTCAGCATAGGTTTAAGACTTAAAATATCACACATTTCATTAACAATGTGGATGTATTCACTTCCTGGCTGTGATTGTCAGAATATAATTAAGTAAATAAATGTTCAAGGCAGCAAATATATCCTTGTCCTTCATACTCTTCCACATTCTCTATGCTCTAAAATAACTCAAGTTTTCACTTTTTTCTTTCCTTCTACTTATTAAATCATCTTACCCTGAGATTAGCTCAGTTGGTAAGAGCATGGTGCAAATGACACCAAGGTTGTGTGTTAGATCTCCGTAAGGGCCATTCACTTCAGATTTGGACTTGATCCTTGCAGGTACCTTCCAACTCAGCATATTCCGTGATCTCTTCTTTCTTCATTCTCACCAGAGTAAAAAGAATATTTTAGAGAAAAAACTATTATAGGCCTTCCAAGTCAGGTTACTTTGCAGAAGAGGAATGCAGCACATTATCCTGATGAAATTCTGTGAAGTTCTAATATTTCTTGAATGTAGAGACCCACTTGAAAGGAGGCTTATGAGAGGAGAGAGAAAACAGCTAATGAAAAAAGAAGAACCAGGTTGCTGCACAGTCTACACAAAAGTTTTTATAAACCATTGTTGCTGCCTGGAGAGGACTTGGATGTGAAATGGAATTAAGGAACCTGCCTTTCATCTTCCACTCCACCCATGTCCTCATCTCACCTCTTCAATCATTTTCAGTATTACAAATGTGCCGTAAGCCCTTTAAACATTTAACTACTTGATCACAGCAAATCATGTCACCCTCAGTGACTCTTTTTTATTATTGTTGTACAAGAACTGAGGAAAGATGTATCTGTAAAATGAAATTCGGTGCCTTTGAGGCTTGACTCCAGCCTGTGTATCAGTATTTGTAGGGTCTGCTGAACATGATAGCTCTGGAAAGAGAAAAGGTGTAGTCATGTTGCTGTCCCCAGTGAGATACTATGAGAAGAGGCAGTGACACATTAACCTGCCTTTCCTGCTTCCAGAACCTGAGCCTTTAATCTTGGACATATCTTTGCTATAGGTTGCTCAGCAGTAATTCAGCTATTCCTATTGTTGTTCCATTTGCATAGATACATATATCTGTGGTCCAGAAAAGGGAACTGTCTTACAAGAGGAGATATTTTTACCTAAAAGGACATTCTCAAATATGAATATTCAGGGACATGGTGCTGGTATGCTGTGTAATCAACTGAGTCAATACAGTAGTCCTGCTGCAACCTAGCATAAAGTAATGCTCACCTTGTTTACTTATTAAACATTTTGATTTCCTAAATGCAAACAACCACAAAATGGTTTTATAATTAGCAGAAAGACTTGCAGTGTTAAAATACGTCCTTTCCCTCTTGTCCACTTTTTTGCCCCCCTCCTGTTACGGATGGCAGAAAAGCCAACCAGAGGGTGGCAAATCTGTTCTACAACAGCTTTCAGAATTTCAGTTTCCTTGTGGTCTGATGCTCCATGAGAAAACATCTGGTGGACCCATCATGTGAACAACAGAATATGAAAGTGGAAATGGAGTTTTTCAGGCTGAGTAAAAGGTTTCTGCATCTGACTTGTGAAAGACTTTTTCCTGTTTCTCCTGATTGAAAACAGGCAAGATTTTCATCTGAGTTTTTTCTGAGCCACAACAGGGATGTGAGTTTTTTCCTTTATGCTCCCCTGAAATGGTCTTTTAATTACTTTGGGATGCTATTAAACATAATATTTTTATATTAAAAATATAAACTTTATATTAAAATTATATTTCAAGATCATATGCTAGCATGAAGAATATTAAGATTTTTGAAAGGAATATGGGTGCATATGCTACTGTAAAAAAGAATTGATGGATATACTAATGCATGTAATATCAAAGTAAATATATTTAGAATTTCTAGACTATCACTGAATTGATTTAAAAAAAGTTAAATCAAAAGGGTGTTTCTAGTTTTACTTCCTCTCATCTCTAGTATTTCTCTTTGTTATGCATATTAGCATATTTTATTGTGATATTGAATATTTTATCAAATAGAGCCTGGAACTTATGTAGTATATTATTACTTAAGAGACAGATACACTGCTCCTTCCAGCAATTGTGCTGTAATAATGAATGTTAATGCAATGATCAACTAAGCAGCAGTAACAAAGAATCTCTGCAAACTAGGCTGTTGGGTAAATGGAGTGACAGACATGGAGTACAGGAAGTCTGTAGACTTCTAGAAGCTTGATGTAGAAGAATTAGGTCCTAGCTTGGATGTGGGATCTGGAAGCAAGCTACCAAACTGACTCCCAAATTACAAGCTTTTCAGATGGAAAGGATGAGTTCTTCTAACTGAAATAGAGAAAGTATTATAGTTGAGGATAACTGGAACACTAAAATTGTGTTGGAGTGCCAGACAGAATGTAGATCTTCCTTGTATTCTCATTCTAACAGTGCACACTTTTGCCCTGTATTTTGGTAAGTTAGTTCTTCTGTTCTCTCTGGAGCTTCATAGTAAAAAAGTTAACTTACTTCTTTGGCAGCTGATTCAGTAAAATCACTGTCACAATGTCTGCATTATACTGCATAATTTTTTTTTTTTTCTGCAATACATGCTGCATTTTTTGTAAATTTTTTGACAGATGATTAATAAGACTACTGGAAATTACATCCTTAGTATTTTAGAATTTGTTTTCTGATATGCTGGCCAGTCTTAACCCCAATTACAGAGCTGGTCTTTGTCTTGAATACTTTTTGTGACACAAAATATAGCAAGGATGCAAAGTTGCATCCACCACTAAAGTCTCTGATTAAGTATTTTATTACTATAATGTTTATTTCTTATACCTTAGAAAGCAACTGTCTTATAGTCCTAAATTAGCAGCAAAAAGTAGATATTTTTAAATAAACTGTAGATTAATTAATTGAGATCAACTAAGAAATAGTTGCTCAGTAATAATTTCTTTAGTTTATCCAGTGCTATTCCTATGCAAAAATATTTTGTTTGTTCCCCCGTTTTCTTCTGTATTTCAAATGTCATTTTGTTGCTTTTGTCATTCAGTCTGTGTATCCATATTTGAGGTGCACTTCAATCCGTCATATTCTGTGAAGGCACCTGTGATGGCTTATCCTGTGGATAAATCCTCAAAATTGCAAATAAGGTAAGGCAATAGGGGTCAATGTCTTTCATAGCAATGATCAGTGTGGCATAGTTACTGTTAAATCCATCTCGTATGATCTACTCTTGGTGAAACGTGGCCTCTGGAGAGGCACATATCCTGGATTTGAAAGTATCAGGAGAAAGCATATACATTCACTTTTTTCAGTTTATTTTCCTATAGGTGTTCCCTTTCAGCCAATTGGCTTTGTCTTATATATAGCTTATTTTGCTTCACCCTTAAGCAAAGAAATAGAAAAAGTTCTAATTTGTATGCACGTGTTACATAACACATCTAGAATCATGTCGGTTACTATCATTAGCAGCTCTGGTATGGCCAGAATTGTAAGTTTGTAGAATCAGTGCATGAGACCATTTGATTTTCTTAAATTATCTTTGTTTTATTTGTTTGGTTTTTAATATATATACATAAACCAAAATGTAGATGTGTTAAATATTTTCTAATATTGCATGTTTTAATTTGGGTGTCTATAAATGTTATTGCCCTTTGGAAATTTTGTGACTCCCTAAAGTGACTTGATTTCTGAGGTTACCCAGTTTCTTTCTACAGACTTTACTGTTTATAAACTTGCAGCAGGTATGAATGAAAACAGTAGAATATGATTTATCATTTAAAGCAAAACTCAGACTGATTTCTGCAGAGCTACTTTTAATTTATAGCACTGCAAATCAGACCCCAACTTGAACAGATGGTAGTAATTATTAATGGTAAATACTTTTAATGAAAATAAAATAGTAGGAGATTGTGTAGCAACAAATCACCTGAGGAAGTCATGGAGATTAAATTTATTTCATTGTCTAAGAATCTCTCAGTGTTGAAGTACCTGCTTCCAGATGTATTATACATGTTTGTGGATTTTAGATGCTTTGTTCTTGATAGTAAAATGGAATGAAAGTTAGAGATGGACAGAAAATTATTTTCCCATCCCCAAAGAATTTTTTTAATATTTCAGCATTTTTCCCAGACTAAACCAGGATGAAAAATTGGACTGTCAAAAGAGTTTAAGAACTGAAATTAAAAGATAAGGAACAGATTTTGTATAAGAAACAATAAATACAGTTTTCAAGGGCTTTTCAGCTTAGGAGACATATCTGTGGCTCTCTATGATAGCTGCTGAGAAGGTAGATAGGCAATTATTCATTGCTTCAAATGAAAAAAATGTTGGGAGTATGAAATGAAGTTTGCAAGCGGCATAAAATAAATAGTTCCACTTTAAATGCTTCATTATAAGATGCTGTAGAAGCTAAATTTTGCATAAATTAAAAAAAAAAAAATTGCATCCTGGAAGAAAATTATCCATGCTTATTAAATGTTTGATAGTCATTGAGCAATAAAATCCTTCATTTCAAAAGGTAGTCTGAAGAAGCAAAACTATGTGTTTTTATACTCTTTCCTAAGGATTTGTTATTCAATACTTTTCATATGACTTAACACGGATATATACTTTTGCATTTTTATGTTTATCATATGCAAAATACACTCACACAGATGAACATTAAAATAATATCAAATTAGATTGTTTCCTTCTGCTAATTTTGAAAAAAAATATTTATTAGAAGGTCTATGAAATGTTTTTCTTAGCTTCTAAAAATAAGATTCTCTTAATCATGAAAAAATGCAGTCTTTTTTGCATTTGAGAAAATATTGTAACAAAACATTTCAGAATTTCAAAAAACAATGCAAATAGTGGTAATGGAAATTTGCCAGTTTTCCTTTCTGGTAAACTGTATCAATTTGGTTAAACTGGTATTTCTAAGGAAAAAAATACTAACAAGATTATTCTAAACCGTTTCTTGCTTTAGATTATGGAGCAATTGTTAGTGTTTTAGCAATTAATTTGAATTTAAAAAATCCTATTGTTCTAATGAAAGCATACTGAAACTAATAGTAGACACTGGAAGAGAACCTTGTCTTCAGGGCATTTTTTTATGTTAACACATGGCTGTGTCATGACTCAATGCTCTTGATTACCTAGATAACAAATCAGAAGACCTATGAACATGTTAGAAATTTCTTCTTTGGGTAATGGAATTGAAAGGCCTTGAAGTCTGAGACTAAACCTGTGCTGAGACTTTAAATTCAGCACACAAATTCTCGTGTATGGAGCATCGCTCCTGCATATGTATGCATTCTGTATTTGAATAGGTGAAAGGATAGAAACTGTACTTTTGTATAAGTCTGTGTTAAGCCTACAGAGAGTGGGATCTAGGATGGGTAACCTGGGAAGAGTACAGAGAGACGGACATCATATGAAAACACCAAGCTTTGTGCGGTGTGGTCACCAGATTGGAGGGAAGGGATGCCATCCAGAGGTACCTGGACAGGCTTGAGAGGTGGGGCCTTGCATACCTCATGAAGTTCAACAAGGCTGAGTTCAAGAGGCTGCACTGGGTTGGGGCAATCAGAAGCAGAAATATAGGATGGATGGAGAATGGATTGAGAGCAGACCCGCTGAGAAGGGCTTGGCGGTGTTGGTGGACGAGGGGCTGGAGATGACCCGGCAATGTGCCCTGGCAGCCCAGAAAGCCAATAGTATCGTGGGCTGCATCCAAAGCAGCGTGGGCAGTAGGTCGAGGGAGGGGATTCTCCCCCATTACTCTGCTCTCATGAGACCCCCCCATGAGTACTGGATCCAGCTCTAGGACCCCCAACTTAAGAAGGACATGAACCTGTTAGAGTAAGTCCAGAAGAGGGCCATGAGGATGATCGTAAGGATGGAGCACACTCTGGAAACACTGGACAAATAGGAAAACACAACTGCTGAGCAGGTAAATTGAGGCAATTGTGTAGGATAAAAAAATTTCCATATGTAATTTTACTGATGCTGCCACTTCTGGAATAGAAGAATTTATCCAAATGATGTAATTATCTTCAAATAGGCATTTTTAGGGTATCATTCACCTCATCTCAAATGTACAAAGCACACTGTGAATCACACACGAAAAGGAGCCCTCGCTGACTATAACAAGAGCTTAGTGTGACTACTTGCAGGGAGCCATCTGGGTTGTATTTTAAGTGAGAGCAATCCCACCCACTCTGTCTTGTTTTGGAGTGTGTGGTCCACACTGACTGTTTGTCACTGAAGAGTGTTCATGGAAGAATGATTAGAAAACAAACGAGATGATGTTACCATGCAGCACTCAAAGCACTCCGTCTGTTTCACTTACCAAAGAGCAACACAGGGAGGGGGAAATAACCATTTGAATGTAGCAAGAACAGTCAATGAAACTGTAATGGCTGAGAGTCACACTTAGATAAGAAATAAGGTGCATATTTTTGCCTACAAGGATGACTTATTATAGGAGAAATTAATAGACTTTGTCAGTATCTGGGCTTTTTTCACCAACATTGCATGACTTAAGGTATTTTAAGATCTTTCCACTTCAAAAAAAAATTAATTCAAAGATGTTTTAGAAGTCTCCTTCTGATAGGAGATTGTTAGATTTAAGAAAAACTCTTTCTGATATTATAATTCCTTAAATCTTGAATCCACCTATAAAACAAATGTATATATTACAAAATTATTCAATAATACCAGAGGACAAGTGAGGAAAATCTCAAAAGAAAGACCTGTTTTCACAAGTCATTATCTATCACCAGTACCTGATACAGTGAGTTTCTAGACTCAGCATCAAGCACCACCACCAAGAACTGTGCAAGTGAGAGATGGTTTGTTGAGTTTCTGAGATGTGCATGTGGTATAAAAGTAGCTTTTACCTACATCAGGTGTCATGATAAATAGGGATACCATCAGAGAATAAACAACTGTTGGGAAACAGAATTTGACTTAAGAGACCAGCCTTAAGTCATGAGTTTGTATACTGAAAATACTCTTGCATTATACAGTGAAGCTGAGCATGTTTCTTTAGTAAGATTTTAATGCTGCAAAATAGCAGAATTAATAAAAAACCCTCAATCACAATAACTCATAGTCCTGTATTAGAGTTTATACTACAGTTTACCAAAATTAATTGATATGCCAAAAGTATTCCCCATTTTTCTTCAGGACATTGTGGCTTTCCAAGCCCTAGAATACATTCTCCCTAATTAGATAGCTGTCCAAAGGTCACATGAAATTTGTAGGATTTGGATCATCAGTCTCTTTAAAGCTGGCTGGTAGTTTCACGGACATAAAGCAATGTTCAGACAAAGCAGAGGAATCCCATCCTCTTCAAGGTGCAGGGGATTACAGCTAGGAGGGGATTTACCAGGGGACTACATCTAAGAGGGCTATGACCTCTCCATTAGTAAGCACAGAATAACAGACACGGTGCAGCATGAGGAGGGAGCCGTCCAACGACACAGCCCCCTCCTGGCTCCCTCATCATTCCTGTGGCAGTGATACAAACAAAATCATGTTTTAGGCAGAAAATGAGCCATGGGTTTGGATAGCATTGATTATTTAGTGTATTAGCAGAGGGCAGAGTTTACATGCAGTATCAATTAGAAAATACTTGGCAATGAAAACAAGGCCAAAGGCCATTCTGTTTCATGGCCAAATCCTGCTCACTTTCTTCATATGAGTAGCTCTAATGAAGTCAGCTTGAGCTCAATGATTTCACTCCAATCCTTAAATCTCTTACAAGTTGAAGCTAAAATTTGAAAGTATTTTAAAGGGAAACCTTTAACCTCTGTTCCTAGTTACAATTTTGGCTGCTTCTTTTATCATCCTCTTCTCAGATCATGTCTATCCAAAAGTTCTAAAAAATCCCTCCAGATATTTTCTTCTTATTCTTTTTCTTTAAATACTATAATTCATATTTATTTCCCTTAATTCTGTTACAGGTTTCTTAGAAATTCAATGTCATAGTGATCAGAGCTGCTCTTTGAACTTTCCCACAATGTTGCAGGATTCAGAAATACTGAAGGCAGTCTCAGATTTTGTCTTAAAAGATATGTTTCAGCCCCCTTTCAGTAGGTTGAGCTGTGCCAGCAAAGGCAGTGGTTTGTCAGAGAACTTTTCCAGGGTAAGAACTGTCTGGAGTGGAAAAGATGAACTGTGTGATATGCCTTTGGTGCATGGTGTTACTGGGAGGGTGCAGTACTCCTTCACTAGCAAGGACCTTTACACAAGGTTGTAATGGCTCAGGGCACATTTGTTTGTCAGCCTTGTAACTGACCAGCTATCTGAGCACCCTGGGTGTGAATTCCCACAGTGGGGCAGTGCCTGTCCCTGCGCCCAGGTGAGGCCAGCTCTCCTGCTGCTATTCTGCTGCTGCCATTCTGCTGCTGCCTCCTCTCTGTGCAGTCAGAAGAGTATCACTTATCATCAAATCATAGAATGGTTTGGGTTGAAAAGGACTTTCAAGATCATCTAGTTCCAACCTCTCTTGCCATGGACAGGGCAATGTCCACTAGACCAGGTTGCTCAAAGCCCTGCCCAATCTAGCCTTGAGCACTTCTAGGTATAGGGCATCCACAGCTTCTCTGGGCAACCTGTTCCAGTGCCTCACCACTTTCACAGTAAAGAATTTCTTTTTACTATCTAATCTAAACTTTCCCTCTTTCAATTTGAAGCCATTCCCCCTTGTCCTACCGCTGCTGGTCCTCGTAAATAGTCCTTCTCCAGCTCTCCTGTTGGTTCATTATGGGTATGCTCTAAGGTCTGCCCAAAGCCTTCTCTTCTCCAGGCTAAATCACTCCAGTTCTCTCAGCCTGTCATCACAGGAGAGGTGCTTCATCCCTCTAAGCATCTTCATGACCCTCCTCTGCGCTTGCTCCAACAGGTCATGTCCTTATCTCTTGTACCGTTGTTCACTTTTACAAGGAAAGAAGAGACCAGAGGTAATAATAATGTTGTTTCTTCTCCTTACTCTGAGTTAGCAAAAGTTTGTCAATGGCTCTGATTGCTCATACTAATCATAAATAGCAATACAAATTTCAACTTTAAGTTTGCAACTAATTCAAATGACTTTGACTGTATTAATTATCAGGAATTCCTAATCAATGTTTGGTGATCCTGTATGCTGCCCTGTATTTGAATAAGAGAAGATTAATATCTAACTAGGACTTTTTTTTTTAGAAAGACAATAAAATTATGACAAATTATTATTATTTATTTCATTTATTATTATTATTATTTCATTGTCACAAACAATTGACCATTTTCTCGTAAAAAAGTAAATTACTTGGAAAATGTTTCAGACCTAACACCTTCCTAATACTCTGCTTATTGTGTAACACTTCTCTATGATTTCTAAAATTCTTCACACAAGCTTTTGGATTTAAGGAGGAGTGAGCAGTGGGACAAATTATTTCGTTGAGGTAATGTAGGAGAAAAAAAAATCTGATTAAGTCTCTTGTACCATGCATTTGTGTTTTGTGTTTTCTGTTATATACAAAGATTTTGCAACCTTCACTTGGGCTTTGGATATTAAATTCTGTGTGGTAAAGAAAGTAATATGTCACTAGAAGACTAAATATATCCAAAAAAGATTCAAACATCCCTTTTATTTCCATCGAAAAAATCATTCATTAAGTCTGAAGTATTTTTGAAAAATAATTAAGCTGAAATACTGGTTTTGGTTGGGCATGTTTCTTGCTCTAAATAAATTAGAAAAAAATAGTTAACCCATACCAGAATTTCAAGGTTTCTTGCAGTTCTTACTTGAACTATGGGAGAAAAAAATCCAAGTTGTATAGAATAAGGACCTAAATAATCTGGGTGCCCTGAAATCATGTTTTTGGAAAAATAGAACTTTTCCGTTTTGGGTTTGTTGCTTTTTTTAAGTCCTGCTTTCCTTCTGTATGAGAAATAATACACTGCCAAATCCTTGCCATTGTGGGGGATCAGGGCTGTTTCCCAGCTTTTCTAGCAGCCTGATCTCTCATCACAATAACTGAGACCACATTAATCTCAAAAGTACATGTCTGGCTCTAAAGACTCGCTGTAAAGTACCTCCCTCAAAAACCTCTAATGGCTTCCCAGCTCCTAAAAATTTGGATCTTGGCACTGATGTTTCTGAGGCCTATCTATCAGCTGGATACTGACCCAAAAGAGAGCTCTCAAACACAATCCTCTACCCAGAGACAGGAAAGAGAGAAGTTCATGCTTCATGGTAATTTTTCTTCTTCTAAGCGTTCCATGTAGTGGCAGGTGTTGTCTATCTTATTTTACATACCAGAAAAGCACCAGGGAGTCACAGTTTGACTTGCAATGCTACCAAGATGTCTGAAGTCTTTGCACCTCTAGAACAAAGAAATAAATCTCATCTGTTTTGTCTTATCAGCTCCTTCTAACACATCACCATCTGATAAAAATACTTTGTCAAATATTGTACATGTAGGTAGCATGGGCTGTACATGTTTAGGTTTTTTTTTTTTAATCTCATAGCTGATAGGTAGGCTTAAACATATTTCTTAAACATGTTTTTTTACAGCTTTTGAAATTTAAATGTTGTGAAATCTGTCTGTAGTTCTTGCAGTCTGTAAACTCTTAAAAGGTATCTGTTGTTACATATTGGCTTAAAACAACCTTGAGCCTTTTCATCGCATCAATAAAAGCATTTCCAACCTGACAACAAAGTAATTCTTTCGAGAAAACTCCATTTTGTTGCATATATCTGTTATGCCTCCCAAAAATTAATTTAAGCATTTGTTCCTCCTCATTTGCTTAAAATGGGTTCTCTTCAAAGAGACCAAGAAGAAAGTTAGGTACCAAAATAATTTAAGTCCGAATGTTCTTTATTTTACTTCCACTCTGGAGCCCAGTCTCCAGCCAAGTCAAGACTAGACTGCTTCATGCTGCTAAATTTAGTGTATCCTGATTATTCCAATCTGAGTAATTAGCTGCAGTAATCATCAGCCCTTACAGATCCATTAAAATGGTATAAATCTGAAATAAATCTCTATCAATTAAAAAAGTCTGGGCCTGAAGCTATATGGTTGACATCAAAATAAAGTTCATAATTTTATGCATTTTTCCTGTTTACTTTGTTTCCCATCTCATCAGTGTTTAACTGTGTTAATGCTGATGTAAAAAATCCAACATGCCCCGATACGTATTTCTGATAGATACAGATTTACACTCTGTATGTGAGTGTGTGTGTGTGTGAGGTTATTTCCTTGGTTTTTGAAAGGGTGGGGTTGTTAGATTTGGTATGAATTTCTTTTTGTTCTTCAGTACATGTTATTTTGGACACTTATATTTTAGAATTGAAAATCTTTACAAAAGGCAAATTTGTAAAGATTTACAAATCTTTGCAAAAACATCAAGCACATTCTAATAAAAGCAAAAATATTCAGGAAAATAGAAGGGAGAAATGTGCTTTAAGCCATGGCAAATTTTTTTTTAGGTTTTGATATGTTTGGTTTCAGGGCTGTCTTCATAGAAAAGACTAAATACTCTAAGTCTCCTTCTTATGTCTCTTCATTGACCCTAATTGTGAGTGAATGAGCCCCAGGGACACTGGGAATAACAATTCCAGTTAGAGGACAGGGAACAGAAAAAGGAAATATCGTTTCACAGGTGTTGAAAATATCTGAGCCTGAGGCTAGCTCACATACATTCTCAAAAGAAAGAGGATCCCACAGTGAATCACCCAGATTCTCACAGTACTAAAGAATATAGAACTGGAACCAGGGAATATCTGGGAAAGAATCCAATTTTCAACATAAAATACTGGTTTGAATCAGCTATAGTGGTTGGTTTGAATAATTCATTTAATTTTTACCAGCATGTGGATTCTGTTGCAGAAACGTCATTGTTCCTTTTTATACGTGTGGATTAAAGCACAGCTTTATTTCTGCTCCTGCAGGTACCTGTTAAACTGTTTGTTTGTGCTCCGTGGGCTCGGGTCGCACTGTGCATGTGCTGGGCATGGCGGTCAGTCTGTCTCAGGGCCCTACGTCAGTACAAGCAGTGCAATCATGCTGCTGCAGTGTTGTTAGGCCACCTCCAAATGCTTCCTCATGGGGAGAAGAGGTTACCACACCAGATGTGCATCCAGAGCGAGCAGCAGCTGATTGTGACACCAAGGAGTAAAGGCAGGCTTGTGGGAACGTGAAAGATGCACCACCTCAGACACCAGGTGAATACGTACTTCCAGAGTGGCAGCTGTAGCCAGAGCCTGGCTATGGATTGGTTGTGCCCTCCAGCATGAGTGCACAGCCTAATAAGCAGTGAGTATGTGCAAGTTCTGGTTTCATTTCTGCTTCCTTTCCTCTTACTCCTGCCAGAGGGCAGAAAGGAAATAGAGGAGAGGGAGGAAAAAGCCACAACATGTATCTTCTGCAGCTTTCCCAGCAGCAGTAGGCAGCTAATGAGCCCCGCATTGCCCCAGGTGATGCTCTAGAACTACATTTTTCTCAGTAATCCCAATATGCAATGCTACTGGCTTGGGAAGTGTAGCTGGACAGCTGCCTGGCTAGGGAAGGGATCATCTCCCTGTACTCAGCACTGGTAAGTGTGCACCTTGAATGCTGTATTCAATTTTGGGCCCCTCACTACTACTTTATCTCATTAGCTGATGAAGGGTATGGAGCACAAATCTAATGGTTAGCAGCTGAGTTTAGCCTGGAGACCTTTTTGCTCTCTACAACTACCTGAAAGGAGACTGTAGGCAGGTGGGTGTTGGTCTCTTCTCTCAGGTAGCAAGCAATAAGGAAATGGACCTTATTGCATCGGGGAGATTTAGATTGGGCATTGGGAAAAATTTCTTCACTGATAAGATTGTCAAAAATTGGAAGAGGCTGCCCAGGGAAGGGTTTCTCTGGAAGTACTTAAAAGTTGAGTAGATGTGGCACTTAGGGGCGTGGTTTAGTGGTGGACTTGGCAGTGTCAGATTTACAATGGGATTCTATCATCTTAAAGGTCTTTTCTAACCTGTGTGGGTTCTCGACCCCCACATGTCCTCCCCAGATGGGGGAGAAAGTCCTTGCCAGGAGTAAGAGGCAAACGGGACTTTTGGAGCTTCTTGGTCTTCAGATTGTTTATTATATCTTACCAGCAATTTACATGCCGCTGACATAGCATGAAGCAGAGAAAGTACCAAAAGACACGATACTGGAAATTCAAGGCCCTTTTAAAGGTGAATCACCCAATTGTCACCAAGAATGTACATTATTTTTACTTTTCTACCAATGCCTAATGAACTATCCATTCACGTAGCCCTGTACTGCGGCATTTCCTAACCAATCATTCTGTGCTACCAACACTGCAGAAAATGGAGTAGGTGAAGAAGAAGGAAGAGACCTGAAAAACAACAGGAGTCCTCCATTTTTTATTCATCTACTTACCATATTAATAAACCTAAAATTCTAAATTTTTCACCCTGTAACAAACTATATATTATACTACCACCTAACTCACACCCTTGTAGATTCTAATTCATCCCAAAGCCTTGGCAGCCCTCTTCATGGACGAAGGTTAAAAACAGTGTTTCCCTGGGGGGATGGGCCCCTCAGGACAAGCAGAGAAACATTCCCTGCACTCTGGGTTCCAACACTAACCTAAGCAATTCTGTGACTCTGTGACCCCATATTAGTACTCACAGCACAGAAACAGTGGACCCATACTGAAGGAGATCATCCTGTCAGAGGGTCACAGGGCTCTTTCCTGGCTGAGATCAGCTTTTGGCTTTCACAGCTGAGGCTTGGTTGCACTTTTGTGTTTACTACTTCTCTCACTGACTTCTTCCAATGCTAAGGAAGGCCAGTGCCAAGGTGGCAGCAGACAATCTGGGCTCAGACCTGAGCATCAATTCAACAGTCTAAAATAAATGAAGAACACGTTTCAAGTCCAGCTGGGCATCACAATTAATGTTACTATTTCTCTTCCTAGATTTTGATTAAAGTAGTAATTTTTTCCCCTTCTGACTTTTGTAGTTTTCGATTCAGAGCTTTTGTATTCTCTTCTGTTCTATATGTTTTAAGTTTGAAACAAAAATCAATCACTTCACTGCTATTTTCTGATTCTGTTAGCTCTCAGGGAGATCATCTCTGCCTCTCTTTCTTAAATCAGACTAAACTGGAAGCAGCTTTTTATTCAGTGACTCAATTTTGCTGTATTCTTTTCCAATGTTCCAAGTGTAGCTTTTTGCTTTGGGTATGTCATAAAATGTATATGTAAAACATGGAAAGAATATCTTCTTTTAAAACAATACAGTGTACTACAGTTAATTAAATCAATGTCAGCTTTCCAACTGCACGATCTGAGCTGACCTGTATCAAATGAATTAAAACAGCAGCCCTTATGATGGACTTTGGCATGTTGTCATTGGTTTATTTCCCTGTGGTCTTTCTAAACCTTTAGGGAGGTTTATGGGAGGTATTTCAGAAAAATCAGTGAACCCATCAATATGAGACAGAGTGAGTATAGTAAAAACAGTGTTTAGGTTAAGAATACCAGCTAATTTATTTAATAAATCAAAGAAACAATCTAACTCAGTTGCCTCCAGCATTTATCCTTCAGACATCATATATCCTTCTCTTGTCTAATTTAATTTTTCTCCTTGTTTATATTTGACAGAAATATGAAATTTATAACTAAATACCTAGGTGGGGAAAGCTGAAATTCAAATGTATAGCACACAACAAGATCCTCTCTATGGAAAACAGATAAGGAGTTGGCAATATCTAACATTTGGGTAATGGTATTCTTGGCAGCTAGAGGATTTTACAGAATTAGAGGGGCATCTACCAACCTTCCCATCCCTAATGCACTGGGTCAGTGTCAAATTCTGATAGTCTTAATCCACTCTGGTCCGGAACACTGCTCCTTCAGTACACTGGAGCTGCAGGCAGGTAGAAGATAGGTACTCTTGAAAATGACGGTAGTAATTCCTGACATTACCCTCAGGGACACATGGTCCATGAAATCATGGGGGAGAGATTCTCTGCCTTCAGGATTTCTCCAACTTATGCATCACCTGGTGTTCTCCCTCTGGAGATTTTCCATGTCCATCTATCACTCACAAAATAAACTGTTTCTGGCCTCTGTAATTCCATCACAGAAACTTTTTAATGTTCTTAGATGTTTGTGTTAGAAACCTCTGAGCACATTACCAAGCCTGAGAAACTACTAAAGCAAAATGGGTGCCAGAAAACAAGAGGACTCTGGAAAGCATTGAGGGTTTTAAAATGACATGATCATAATTACTCTGAAGTCTGCATGTTTTCATTTCTTTAATTGGAAGGTGATCCCTGTTAGTGAGACCAACTCCACATTTTCAGATTGTTTGGCTATAAGCTAGGAGAGATGGCGGTGTGTTATTGTTATGGCTAATTCTGCCCATGTATCAGAATAGTGGACAGAAATACATGGAAATGGCATTGCCAGGTTTCAAATAAATGATCAAGGCACTTTCTTCTCTTAACATGCTTACTTGGATGACCCATTTGAACTGTTCCTTGCAAGCGAGCTGTAGTGTCAAGCAACCATGACCTTTAGTGAGAGTGGTGGGAATTAAAGGAAATCACTCAGCTGTCTGGTCTTTGGAAATTCATAGTGCATTCTCTACACTGTGACAGTATTATAATGTAATTTAATATTATTTAATACCTTATAGAAAAAGCAAAAAAAGCTTAATTCAAAATTAACTATTCTGTTCCCCAGCAGGAGATAGCTGAATTAATATTATCCACCATGACACTGTTCCTGGGAGATACCTTCTCTCCAGATAAAAAGATCCTGGGTTTCCAAGCAGATTAAGGTTTTTATAATCTGGATAGGACAGAAGTATTAAGATGTGTAGTGGATCTTCAGCTCAACATCAACAATATCCAAGAAGTTTGAGCTAGCTTTCTGGACACTACATACTAAGATTGCAAGAAAACCTTTGGTAATTTCAGACCCAAAATCTGCCTCATTTTTTTATTAAATCAGAAATTATCATCTACAGTCATATTATCTAGATCAGGTTCTAAAGTCCATATGATTATGAAAAAGCTTCCTTTATAATGAATGAAAATGATATCTAAATGCTTGTTCAAGATGCTGTGGACATTTTGGTGACATTTAAAACCAGCAAGCATATTATCACTTGGAGCATTTTATTCCAAGAATAAAATTAATTACATCAGAGTAGCATTTCTGGCTGGCATGACACTAATGGTTAGCTGTTTCACAAAGTTCAGAGTTCCATCATGCACTACAAATAGTGAGTGAGAGCTGCAGAGCATTTTATTGTCAAGCAGTGGAGACACCCTCACCACTCTACAGGCAAACCTGTTCAAGATTTAGCCATTTCCTCAGTGTTTGCCTCCCTGCAATACCAGGGAGCTTAGACCCAGCACTGCATTGGCTGCAGCAGGGGGAGCTTGAACCATGGACATGATCCTAGAAAAAGCAGTCAAAAGGACAATTGCCTATCTATGTCCCATAACAGATCTGTAGCAGGTATATCAGCAGATGGGGCACTAAGGGCATGGCAAAACTGGCAAAAAAAGTTTTGCTAAACCTTTGGTTAAACTGTCTCTATCTAGCATGAAATGGTTAAACTCTGACACTGATATGCTCGTCTCATACATTAAGGAGGCATAGAAAGAACATTACATTACTCTCTGAAATATCACAGCTGTGTTTATTTAGATTTATTTATGTGAACTTTATTTAGAAGTGTATTTCTTTAGTTCAATTTATATGAACTTACTTAATAAGCTTTTTGCCTTCATCAGACATCTCATCGGAAGACTGTGCTCATGGGATACCATATACCAAACAACTTCTTATTTCTCAAAACACTTTCAGCTGCTAGCAGGGTAGCTCTACATACTGACACACAAAAAATGCATTGCCCTTTTCAGGGTTTAAGGTCATAATAGCAGTCTCCATAGCTGCATGTACACTGTTCAGAAGATGTGTTTTAGATTGCTGTAACTTGCCTGCAGCAGGACTCACTGCAAGTGCTGCATTCACTTCCTTCCCAGCACATGCTTCATAGTCTGTTACCACCCACTGCTCTTGGACAGTTCTGGCCTCTTTGTAGTAAGAAGCTGCAGTCATTGAATACCTCTGAGTGTTTGCTTACCTAAGCAAACCCTTTTCCTGTGAGTGGCCCTAGTAATCTGTGCACTGAGGAAAACAACTCACTCAGTCTACCTCCTCCTACCATTTTGTGATTTCCTCTGGTTTCCTCCAAGCACTTCTGTTTTCTCATACTGTACACTCAACACAGATTAATCCTCTTTACCAACCTTCAAATGTCTTCTATCTCACATGCTGTCATGAGCAGTCCCTCCAGAGGGAAATTCCTGTTAAATATCCTTCTGAGTAAGTAGCTGAGTGTGATCATGTTCCGCAGGAAACTATGGGGAAAATATCAGATCTGGGACCTGAATTCCTGATCTGAGTAGATCTTCTCAGTTATCCAGGTGGTTGAAAGTGATTTATTTTCCCTTTTGCTTTCCTGAGTATCTGCAGGGTACCAGAATACAAATCTCACTATTAGTTAGTGTCCCAGGGGTACCATGTAGTCTTTCATCAAGAAAGGATAGCTGGTGTATGACTTCTGTGAATTGAACTGGAGGCTTTATAGTGCTTCTTGTAGTTCGTACTGCTTGGATAACTGCGCTGAGAAAAGATTCTTTGGTGCAGGAATATAAAAACACGCTTAATCCAGGCATTCATTTAGGCCTTAGAACTGTGTAAAAAAATAAATTATTGATAGCTCTTGACATTTAAAACTAGAATATCACTCGATGTATAGAGACTGTGTCTTTTTCATCAGGGCTATCCACAAAGATTAAAAGATGAGCTTTTAAACTTTTAATTGCTGTTGTTTCTGCTGCCAATAAAGCAAAATCCCAGGAAGAACATAAATTAAAATAATTTGAAAGAGAGTAATTTGAATCTTTAGCAAAAAAGATTCTATCAGAACAGGGGGACAACTCCACTTTTTATGTTAAATTGTTCCATACATTGTAACATTGGTATGCAAAAAAAGAGTTATGATGAGTCATAGGAATGATTCATCCAGTCCCTGTTCTGGCTACAAGAAAATGTGGATAGCATGTATTTTAGTGTCAGCAGTAGTTTGGATAACAGAATACTTGATTTAAAAAAGAGTGATATAGAAACAAGGGGAGAAGACAGCTGCAATGCCAATTTATTATGTCATTTTTAGTTGAGTTTTCTAAGAAAATGATATATGTGGTCATGTATCCTGTACCTCTTGGCCTTCTTCTGATCCCTCTTGTTCAGTAAAGAGTGGTAAATAAAAACTTCTTCATGTCCTTTTTACTGGAAATACTTTAATGTTTTTCATCTGACAAAGGAAAATGCTTATATTGAAAAAATATACTTGAAAAATAGAAATAAAATATGAAGAATAACCACAGAAACACAGGAGCAGAAGAAAATAGGGCAAGATGTGCCCTTTGCAATTGCACGCAAGCACATTTAATTACACCAAAAGAAACCACCCCGACAGCTCCCAAGCAGAGAAATCCCTATGGCCCTCTGTTATTCTATTTTCATTTTAAAAGAACAGGGAAGAGCAGAACCCTCTGAAACTTCTGCAATGAGCTTTTTGAAACAGAGTATAATGCACCTCTTAAATTTCCTTCAAATTCTGCCTTAAACATGAGAAAGTAGAAATTAGTTGAATTAAATTAAGGACCTGGATTTGTACAGTTTTGAGGAGGTGGGTATAAACTGGACATATTAATTTATAGGAGACAGAAAAATTATTGCTGTCTGCTACAGACCTCAGCTCATATTTTATATTAAAAATACTGGAGTTTTCTCCCTAGCATGTGTTAGGGCTGCCAGAAGATGATGAGGTCTCTGACAAGGTCTTCAGTTGAGGTTAAGCTGACTGAAAGGCATATGGAGAGCTACTGGCTATTAAATGAGACATTGCTGACCAGGACAGATAACTGTGGGAAGCTGGCCAAAGCTACAGAGTGCTGTGACTTTTCCTGGATTTCACATCTGTATAAAGGGTTTATGTGAAAAATGACCACATTTCACAAACAATTGAAGAGGGGTGTGAAGTACCTTCTCAGGGCGAGTCTCTTGCAAGGCCAGCAGTACCTGGGACGTAATATCACTTACGCCATATAAAGCATTCAGCCTGGGATATTCTATGATTCCATTATGCTCAAACACAGGAAATACTCTTTAAAGGTAAGAAAAAATTATTTTTCCCATGAGGGAGATTAGACACTGGAACAGGTTGCCCCAATAGGTTGTGGAGTTTCTGTCCTTGAAATTCAAAATCCATCCAGATGCAGTCCTGGGCAGCCTGGCCTGGCTGACCCCCCTCTTTAGCTGTTGGACCAGATCATCTCCAGAGGTGCCACTCAACCTCAGTGGTTCTGTAGTTCTTTGGAAGGATTCTGAACTGATTTGGCACTTGTGTACCTGCCCAGTTGACCTGCATCTTTAATCTTTATAAATGTCAGCTCACTTGGCTCAGACTTGGATGATGTGTCATTTTAATATAGTCTGAACATACATGAGGATATGTTTTCACTCATTAAAAATGCCATAAATACAGTTTGAAAAATCCACTATTTTCAACTGGATGGAGCAATTTTTACTCAAGGGGACTGGAATGTTTATTATTGCACAAATATTCCTATGTCAGATATAGATTTGCCATATTTCTGAATTTTTTCCTTTCCATGTGACATATCAGGTGCAAGTATATTTGTGAAAATTTTATGTAAGCCCTTGGAAGGCCTCAGAGAAGACCTTCAGTCACTGTAAAAGCAAGGAATCAGTTGCACCAGTAGCTTTCAGCTACGAACAGTACCCACTAGTTTTCTTCTCTTACTTCATAAAGTATTTAATGCTTTCAGAGTTTTTGTGTTCATTGGATGTATTTTCTTCATTTGATGTCTGAGCAGAGTAAGGCCATATCATCTTTTCACCTTTTTGTACTTTCTGGCTCACTTTGGAATTGTTTTCTATACGAGTTACTGTAACCTGTGAGTTAGGTTAGAGGTGAGCTAGGAAAAGGTTGGAGGCTACACTGACATGTATAAGAGTGATGCAGATGACATTCGGGTCACACAGAATTATCTGTGGTGGCACTAGGTTCTTTTCTTTCTAGGCAATTGAGCGAGGCCTAGGACAAATGTCCTCTGTCCATTTTTCTTTTTGGTGATATTTGGTTGGAAGCTGATAGCCTCGGGGAATAGAATTTTGGGTGGTGAGAACTTTCCAAGTGAATCTGGGAATTGAATTCTTTTTAGCCCAAGGTTAGCCTCATCACTTTTTTAAAGAAAGCTGAGTTGATCATTGTAAAGCAATGCAGAACTAAGTTCAGTGATGGATTAAATGTTTGAGGAGCATCAGAATAATTTGCTTTATCTGGGGCATGTTGAAGTGCCTGATTTATCTTAACATATTCGTTTGTTGAAGTTTAAGGATGGCAGTGGTAAATGAATTAGTTGTAGCACAGCCTCTGCAACTGTAGACAATTAATCTTTCTTGCAGTATTTAGAGTGACAATAATCTGTACGGATAGCTAATTCTCTATCTTCCCACACAAAATCAATTCTGCATTAAATGGAGATAAATAAAATATCTTTAACTTTCAGTAGGAATTTTGGGAAAGTAGGCTGAAGATACGGTTATTGTGTTATTCTCCTCTTCAGACTAGGATAGCACCAGTGTTTTGAATCTCTGTGAGTTAGAATGTGTCCCTGGAGCCAGCTGAGTATTCACTGTGAGAAGAACATTGGATTATGATGGTCACATTTTGAAATAAAGAGATAAAACATGGCCACTGTGGGAAGTTATATCAAGTCTGTGACCATTTCATGGCAGCAGCTTTTATTAGCAGAATCACTGTGATCTCATAATCTTCAGCTCAACTACAAAGAGTTGGGAACTAGGAGGAAGCTATAACTGCAGTCTGCAATTGGCTGGTGTTACACCAGTCTTCTCTTTCATAATAGTGAATCTTTTGATATCAGCTCCCTCTCAGGCCTTTTTTCTCCCTTCAACCCACTCTAACTTTATAATTTACCTTATAATTTACTTTATAATTTATAACTTACCCTTTTTTTCTGACATTTTTGTTAGTGTTGGAGAAATTCTACCTATTTTTAAGTTGAAGATGAAAGCAACTGATCTAAAAATCTCCCCTGATTGCTTTATGTAGCTCTTGCAAGATGCTGCTCAAGGTAAGGATTGAATCTGCTGACTCTCATATAAGTACAGCACTGTGTATTACCGTAGGTGCCAAATGGCACAAATGGCACAAATCACCACTGTGGTCTTAATCTGATAAAAATGCTCTGTAAGAGACAGCTACAGTCAAACAGACAATCAAATCCCTCACTAGACAACAATCAGGAAACCTCGCAGGGACTTGGCATGCATATCAGATGTTTACAGTTTTTACACTGAATTTCCTGTTCTCTCCAATACCTCCTGCAAATCCAGTGATTGCCCAGGGAGGTGGTGGAGTTGCTGTCCCTGGAGGTGTTCAAGAAATGGCTGGATGTGGCACTCAGGGCCATGATCTAGTTCACAAGGTGGTGATTGGTCAAAGATTGGACTTCATGATCTTGGAGGTCTTTTCCAAGCTAAATGTTTATGTGACTTTGTGATTTTAACTTTTATGAGTTTGTGAAGAAATGCCTGCCTGAAATTCTATGAACATCTACAGAAATAAGCCATTTTTAACTGCTGTAGATGACAAAGTTCCACTGCAGCAATAAGGCTAATGATTGAGCAAATGACATTTTCACATCTGAACACTCTACATACTTAGACAGTGCCATGCCAAATATGGCTCTGGTAGTGACACTTCAGAATTCAAATTAAGTAAGTATATGTTCTTGATTTAGGGAACTGATTCAGAGAAGCTGTTGCTCTATTGTTTGCCATCCACCACTATGTCAAGAATGTGCCTGTGACACTGAGACAGCTCTATCAGAAAGCTGCCTCCAAAAAGACAAGGTCCACCATCAGTGGCAAGCAAAAAGACAGTGGAAAAGGGATGTAAACTTCTTTATTAAGTCTGAGAATCCTATTTTTAAACTGTATAGTCTTCCTCATGTGACATAAACTTGGATGTACTCTTCAAACACAGTGATAGATGTATTTGTCCAGACTGCTCAGAAGGAAGTTATCTTACTGTCCTTGTTGGCCAATGCTACAGCTTTTCAAATAACAGAGTATTTATCGAAAAGTTGAGGACCTAAGCAGCTTTACAAGCAGGACAAGATGAAGATGGTGCTTGTGATTTATTAGCTGAAACCAACATATGAACCAGCGTAACAAAGAATGTAGCATGTAACTGTCTTAAGACAAGTACTGCATTCATTTGCCATCACCAGACAATGACCGGGGTAGATGACACCACTGTTTCAGTTACTAAGATTTACAAGTTTTAATAGAGTTCACACATAGTATGTGTGAGATAAAAAGCCTGGCAAAATGGTAATTATGTGTTATTCTTGGCTGGAATACTGTCCTGTGTGTAAGGCACAGGACTGGGACTGAGGCATTGTATTAACTTTCATTCTCTCTTATGTTGACCAAATTAGTTAAAGGCAGATTATTTACTCTCCTTGGGCTTGTTTCCACATTTGTGACATAAGAAAAATTATACTAACACTATCAGGAGTGACAGGAGGTTAAACTAACATCGCTGAACAAGATTGAATTGCAGTATGTAAATACAAAATATTACTATCATTCCACAAACAGAAAATCTTCTGGGTTATGAAATATTTTTGCATTTTCCTCTCTCTTACAACCTGCCAATGAGATTGTGAGAGTTCTACGGTCAAGCTATACTCCTTTACTCCCCAGTGATGAGGAGCTCAATGGACGTGGGCTGGAATTGAATGGATCATCATTTTACGATCTTTTAAGAACATTTACATTTTACGATCTTTTAAGAACATTTATGGAAAAAGCCATTTCTAGAAATCCAAAGAATTTTAGAAAAAAAAAAATACCAGCAGCCTAGAAATAATCTACTGATATAAAGTAAATTAAA
This sequence comes from Corvus cornix cornix, assembly GCF_000738735.6. NCBI lineage: Eukaryota > Metazoa > Chordata > Aves > Passeriformes > Corvidae > Corvus > Corvus cornix. The sequence continues at coordinate 95,424,426 of NC_047056.1, forward strand.
AGTCTTAATTTTAAAAAATTATATTTTTTAATGTAGTGATTCAGATGAAAACCCCCTGCTCAGAAATTCTCTAGAGCTGTGAGTTATAGCAAGAAAAAAATCAGTCTGTACTTGCTCTGTTTCCTTATAATGTTCATTCCTTGAGCATTTCCCGTGTTGATCTCTGTTAAAAAGTGGGCTTGTTGAAGCTAAAATACCTCCTTGATTCTGGAAAGGGAAGCACTAAAATCATATGAAAACTTAATTTGGGAGTTAACCCATAAAAAATTAATTAGCTAGTTATAGGTTTAAAGTAAAGAATCTGGAATAGTCACTAGAGGTGTTCAGGTGGGTGGCGTATGCTCTCAGCACGTAAGTACATGAAACATGACTGCTTAACTCGTGGTGCTATCCCATACCAGAAACAGGTATTAGATCAGCTGGATCCTTGGTCTGACCCAATCCAGGAGTTATGATATCCTTATGGCGTGAAGGTAAACTTGGTTTTATTGCTGATCTGTCCCAAACAGATGCTTTACCTTTACAAAAGAAAGAGAATTCCTGTCTTTATCTCTTCAGGAATGTGTACTGAACTCTAAGATACCACCTGCTATTAGAGTTTTTTTCATGATTCAGGAAGAAATGGAACAAATTTGACCTACGGTTAATTGATGACTTGTGGGAGCTGCCTGTGTCAATGCAAGTCACATGAAGTAAAGCCCTAGTGACAAAAGACAGAGAGAAGAGCTTACCCCAAATGTATCCGGAGGCATGAGATAGATCAGCTATCGTTTACCTTGTTGTTTGGGAATTTTAGTAGCCACAGTCCTACTCTCTGGCCTGGAGAAAGCTGGTATAGATGTCAGCTTTTCCGTGTGTAAGCCTACCCCGGTCAGCCACCCTTTGCATGGCACCACGGCCGTATCCACCTTCCCCCCGGGACAGTCTGTGCCTAGGGTGCTCCACCCAGAGTGAATCTATTAGATATTTGACCACCAGGTGGCATAAAAACTATGTAAAATATCACAGAGGTGCTGCAGATATTATGAAACCATTACCTCCTTCTGAGAATATTGAAATACTTTGTGATCCTAGCTATCAACTTTGAATATTATTTTTTCAGAAGTAGCTAATAGCTTTTAAAATTCTTTAATTTGCAATGTATCCCATAAGGAAGAGCCCATATGGGACACAAATTACTTAGCTTTTTAAATCACATTGTATCATATTCTTATTCATGCTTTCTTCATGTCAAAACCAAATAACTTCATGGATAGAAAGGAAGAGGTTATGTTTTATTGATTTGCATAGAAACACAAGCAACCATTCTAAGTAATTTAAAATCAACTATTATCAATTGTTGAAAACACATCTTATGAAACTATCTCTAAGCTATAACTTCCAATGTAACAATAGAAATTTGTTCTATTGTAATGAAATAAGTTCCTATGTTCTTATTACAGGAAAAGAAAATTACTTTTTGGCACAATAGAAAGGCAAAGTAAGTGTTCCGATGTGTTATTGGCAAGAAAACAGAGGGCCTGAGGTGGCAGACATAAATTCTGCAATGAAGTTAAAGATTTCCTACAGTGAGATTCTTGATAGAATTCCCTGTACGTTTTTAGGATCTTTCCCATCTTGCTTTCATGGGTGGGATGTAAGTACTGAATACGACTTCCCACAATGACACACATATAATAGTCCATACTCCATTATATTCTTTCTGCAAATTTCGTTAACTTTTGCTCTTATTCCTTCTGCTTTCTTTTTTTCATTTTTAGATCCTCTCCTCTGCACTTCTGGAAGTCCCCTAAGCTCCCATTTCATCATTTTGACTACAGTTTTAAATTATGCCATGAGAAGCCAGAACTTTTCTTTTTAATCAGCTTTTCTACCTTGACTTTCTTTCATGACTTATTTTCTCTTCTCTGCTTTTGAGCTTCCATTCTTTTCATGATCTTGTCCTGACACTCTGGTTATTCCTGTATTATCTTATTTGGAGCCCTCTGTTTTCCCAGCACTCTTTAACACTGATTTCCTTGAATTTCTGTTTTAAGTTCCTTTCTCTTTTGTTTTCCAATATTAATTTTTTATTTATTTTAGACTCTTCTGTCATTTCTGCTACAAGTTGTTTAATCTATTCAACTTCTGTCTCAGCCTCATATTTCTTTATAAGTAACAACTGAATTTCTCACCTCCCCCTTTCTTCTTTGTCATCATTAAGAATTTGTAAGAGATTAGTTTAATCCACCCATCATTCATGTCTGATACACTGCTGGATTAATGTAGAAAATGTAGTATGAAAATTGCTTGCAGCTTTGTAAGTGGAATGAACTGTTTTGAGGGTGGCACCTTCAGCCTAGACCAATAGCAAAGAAGAATATGATACATGGTTAAAGGTTTAAAATAGAAGCTCTTCCTAAGGTGAAGTTAATCCAAATAAAGATAAAAAGACATCCTGGGTAATCTACATTGTCTATTTTCACTTTCAGGAAAGTCCATTTGCAGACTTTTCTGTCTGCAAGAACCAAAATAATTGTTCTGAAGGCATGGAGGTCTCAGAGAGTGCATGGTTCCTGCAAGACTCAAAAAGATTTAATGGCATCTCATAAGGTTGTGAAGTGGCAAAGGTGCCTCACAGCAGTGACCATATCTCTACTTTCCTTGCTTCCAGTGCTGTGTAGGATGGGGCATGCAAGGGAGATGTGGTTCTTGCTGGTGCTCTCTAATCAAGTCCAGGTGGAGATCCTTGAACTCAATCAAGCACAAGATTAGGCATGTTAAATAGATCTTCTCTTCTGATGTGTTTCTCCCAATAAGAGTTGTTTTACTCAGGTATTGGAGTTCTGTACTGATAGGAAAATTTTATGTAGCCAGAAAATTGAAATGAGCTTTAGCCTCTAAGAAGAGATGGTAAAAGAATGGAGCTGGCTAGAACTGCTCAAAAGATAGGGTTGTAACAAGTCCCAGTATAGGCATACAGTGGACTCAGGGGTACTGATCAGTTTCCATTGACAAGAACAACACTTTAACAGCCCTAAGAGATACAGCACCACTGTTTTACATGCCTCTCACACAAAAATAGCAGGAGCTATTCTTTTCCCATCAGCTAACAAGACTATATTAATTTTTTCCACAGGGTGCCTTCTCTTTCCATGGCCTATCTGATGCCAGAGGTCAATGTCAGGCTTCTCACTTTCACCTGGGTTCTATTGGCAAAGTCACATCACTTACTGTTAACATTGCAAAGCACTGCATACTCCTAGGACACTGTAGAAGTAATAATGTTGATTCATCAAGTGTCTGGAAACACACTCAGAAGTGATTCTTCTCTTTATTTCCTTATTCTTTCTCTTTTATTAGACCTTTGGGATCAATAAAAGCAAATGCTTAGTCAGAGCTAAGCACACAAAAAAAATTACAATAATTTCTTTCATATTCTAGGTGATGGAAAACCTCAGTGGGGAACTTGGACACACTAAAGGGACTAGCATCAGTTAAAATAGATCTTGTAAGACCTCAATACAATGTGCAGTCACATTTACATTACTCATGGATAACATTTTGCTCATGTCTCTATATGTCACAGCATAAACAAGGGTGTTTGGAAGTATTGCATTAGATAATCAATCCTTCATGTTTCGTGTTCTCAGCAATAAAAATATAAAAGAAATGGGAATTGCAAGCTGTACAGTGTTGCAGGTAGTTTGCCATATCATATTACTATGATGTCCAGGACAGTTCTCCTCAGCTGATGGCAACAGTAGCATTACAAATGAGCTCATACTGGAAGCCTTAAGTCTGGTGTTGTGAGAAGCAGATATCCTTTGTTAGCTCTACATAAGCCAGCAGCGACACTAGAAGTTGTGAAAGTGTGTCAGGGCTATGTTCACTCCACAGGCATAAACTCAAAGACAGGTTTAATATCCTCAGAGCAGACCTGCATTGATGCACATGCATCACTTAGAAAGTCTGAACTGCTACACAGTGAGTAGGTAAAGGGATAGTACTGCTTGCTACTGGCTCAGGTACCTTCTATTCTAGGGCATTCAAGGACTCCAAAGTGTTGTCCTTCATATTTGGTTTTGCCATCTTTTACACTAAGCCCAAATCTTTTACCCTACTCTAACCCCAAACTTTTTATTAGACAACCTGGCCTTTTACTCTTCCCACTTTACAGATATTACATACCTACCATTCACATTGTAGAGCAGTTAAAAGCATTTTAAAAGTAGTTTGGTCACTTATGTTTTCTCCTTGGAGACAGGACCCCTCTTCAGTTGTTTGTCAGCTTTTTGCCTGCCTGTGTGATACATCTGGTAAAAGAAAGGGCAGAATTTCTGAACAAGTTTTGTCTCTTGGATCTTAACAGTGAAGAAAATGAGATATTTAAAGAGTTTTGAAGATAATTACTTATTAGTACCTAATTTTCTTTATGTACAAGTCAATGTTCAGCACAAAAAAATTTAACCATATTTTACCTTTTTCTGTGCATCTTTCACAAAGCCATTCAACTGAGTGGTGAACTAGATGATATAATACAATTTTGAGGGATTATAGCTTTGTGTGACCAGTGGACATCTGCCATCTGAGCAGCTGTAACTTACTGCTTCCTCTTCCAGGTTTGTCTGTGGGCAGCTCACACCTTGAGACAGCTTAAGCTGCTGCCTGCACCTCACAGGGATGGGTGTTTTGCAGCAATGATCCCTTTGCAGAAAAGGATCCTCAAAAGCAGATATAGCAACAACTTTGAAAACAGTGCCTGTTGTTAATGATGGATGAAAGAGAGATCAGAAGGGTAATCAGAGAATGATCTTCATTAAACTCCCTTCTGCCCACTAAGATGGACAACATGAACTTCTCAAAATTGATATCCTTACTTACTGCAGATTTTCCCTTCTGGAAGGAAATTACACAAATAAGACTTGTATTTTGTCCCTTGCATCTTTGTTTAAGCTTTTGATGGTCTATTTTACTCTTATAGATACTTTTCCCCTCACTCAAATTCATTTTGGAATAGGTCCTACACTTCAGTGGCATGATGTTTCTTTCCATATTGTTAATAGTGTCCATCTAATTTCCAAGGAAAGATTCTTTCCATAGTTTCTAGCGGCAGATATTTTTATAGTATAAGCAGCTTTGCTTTCACTAACCCTTAGAAATGAATCCTTCTCATTACTTTATATACCAAGGTTTGAAACAAGCTGAGTCAGTTACTTTGCTTCACATAAATGTGTATCTACAATGCAATTAGAAATATTAAAATTCAGTTCTGGAGAAAAAACCACCCCAAACTGCTTTTCTAATCTAAGCTTTTTTGGAAAAGCTCAAAAAGCTTTTAATAAAGTAACTGAAGTGCCAAGTTCTAAACATTTTCATTAAGAATATAATACTGACTGGAATTCAAGTAGACATAGAAATATTTCTCCCTGTATAATGAGAAAAATATTTTGGACATATTTTAAGCAGTCGTACAGTCACATATGGCTGTAATACCAGAAGAGATTTTTATCATCAGTCGATTTAACTGTGATGTAGAACTTTTCACAGTATGTGCATAAAAGTAATTTTTTCTTTGACTTACCAGTCTTTTAGCCAGAGCTTTTCACACATAATTCGTTTTTTCTCTAACATGACTCCCCAGTACTTAAATACACAGTAGTGAAAACTCTTTCATCCAGTCAATGAACAGTAGGTTTATTCTAACAGTTGCTGTTGAACATCCTTCCTACCTGCTCACGGGAAAAACCCTACTTTTTTATCAATGTCAGTCATCAGAAAATCACTGGTCATTCCTTTTTTTCTTTCCTTCTTTTTACTTTCTTTTTCTCACATTTGCTTTCTTTCAGAGGTTGTTATTTTAACTGAAGAAAATCCTGCATGTGATTGTCAGCTTGCATCATCATTGGGCTAAGAAAACTTTTTGTCTCAGACTCATGAAAGCAATGCACCACCCTGCCCTTGTCCAAAGAAGCTCCATCAGCAATACAGCTCCTTGCCTCCTCAGGGTCACTTGTGACCCCAGAGCTGCATCAAGAGCTGTTCCTCAAGGGCAGACTTCCATGGCTGGTTAGAGGAGTCCAGGCTGGCTGCATTGCTGTTACAGTACACACCTGATAGACACCCCATGTGGCGCAGGGAAGGGGCTGCACGTTCAGAATCGTGTGCACAAAAGACTCGGGCATGGAAAAAGATGGTATCTGCCACGTCTCTTGAGATTACTTTTGTGCAGCAGATAAGAAATATGGGAGGATAATCACCGAATGACAGAATGACATGTGTCCTAGGATGGGAGGAATTACTCTGTAGAAATGCTTTTTTGTCTTTCTATTAAGTGTCATTGATGAACCTGAACTACATGTCTTTCTTTTAGATGTTAAAATTACAGAAAAAAAATGACATCAAAATATGTCATCTTTCCAGTAGAGGAGGTGAACAAAAAAGTGTTGTGATACATTATAAGAAAATATCCCTTACTCTCCAGCTGGCAAGAGCAGATTATTTAACTGTAAGAGATTTTTAATTGTTTGCAGTATAATCAGCATTTGAATATAACTCATTACTTTCGAAACCTGGAAGCAAAAAATCAGAATATGAAAAAATGTTATTAAATAATATGTGTAAAGCAGCGTTACCCAATGAAAAGCAAATAGTGAACAGAATTTGCCCTTAGAGGCATGTATGCTTTACAAAATATCTGCCTACCTGATGAGAAAATGTCTTCATAACTTTCAAGTTACAAAATCTTGCAGTATCACTTTTCAATACAAAACACTGAAATTAAACCATCTTAAAGGTCTTCTAAAGTTTCTCAGCTGTATTTTGTCCTTGTAGCTGAGACTCTCTCAACAATTTCTGTAGTTTACTATTAACAGGTCTCTCAGCATGTAATCTTTTAATGGCCAGCTTTTTCTTAAGTCTGTGGTCAAGCATGATAGAAGCAGAACTTAATTGTTATAATGCAAAGAAACTTACAAAAATTTTTTTTTGAGCAGTCTGGTTATCACATGAAAGAGAAAAGAGAAGGTCTATTTGGCTGGTACAATCAGGAGGAATGTACAGCTCCCACGCCTGCCTTGGGTAATTGATGAAGTGGGTCAGTGACATTTTACAGGGATGCGGTTGAATTGGACCCTTGAGGATAAATAGCACATAAACTTCTTCCACCAGCTCTTTGGTAAGTTAATATTGGCAATTCCAATTTAACACTTATGAATGAAAGTATTGCAGGCTAAGTGAAATTAAGGAACAGCCACTGCTATTGTTTCGGCCTGTGCTCTTCCCTACAAGCACTGTTTAATCCAATGAAAACCAGAAACCTCATCTGTCAAAGAAATACATCTGACTGGGCTGGTTCTGGGGAGAGGGGAGTGTTCTGGAAGAATTTAGAATTGTTCTATAACTAAAAATGCAGATTTTTAGCAGAAGTGTCTGTCACTAGCCCATTTGGGAAATATTCTTGTTGATTTCTTGGTGAGGTGGTATATTGAATGGTTGTAAGTTTTCAGGTGCATGTCAGTGTTAACAAATTCTATTAATAATTTACAGTAAAAGGAAATATTTTATTAATGCCATCTGAAATCAATGCACAAAATTAAAATGAAGCATTCCCAATTGCAAAACTAAGCTATGGGACATGGTTGGAGAAAACAGGTATTTAATTTTTAGAATACATTGTTCATTTATTTTTAAGCATTTCATTTAGGCATAAAGGAAATTCTTTCATGCTGTCATAATGAATATTTAATCTCTTCAGTGTCACATATAACTTTTATATAAACACACATAATTAGCTTTTAGCTTCAACTGAATGAATCTGGAGCTTACTAAAAAATCTTCATGAGTGTGTACGAGTAAACTGGGCTTTGTTGGTGGTATTGGCAGTGCTGAACTAAACAGAGACAGAGCTTAAGCTCAGTTGCTGGTCCAGTGGGTATCTGCAGTGTTTAGTGCTAGTGCACTACTTGGTATAATTTTGTTCTGTTGCAGGCATCATTTTCCCAGAGTGCTTGGGCTCAGCCCATGGGTAGCCTGGGGCTGTTCCAGGGGGATGTATGAACAGTGCTACCCTCCTGTGGGGGAGAAAAGGTTTTAGCCATATGGATGCAAGCCATTCCATGTCACTTGTCCTCAGGGTCAGAGAACCCATTCTATTAGCAGAGGTGGAGACATACCCCTGAAGGGCCTTTTAGAGCTGCAGATTCATTTGCAGGGATGGCTATACCCCTGTGGCACGCCATGAACCAGAGGGGAACTCTGTGGATCTCTGCTGATGGATGTCATGGTGCAGCTGTTGTCCCTAAAAGTGGTTGAAGAAACGATGTAAGGTTTAATGCAAAACTTTGGGGACATAAGAGCAATTGCTATAAAATAACTTGGGCAAAACTACTACTGAATTCAAGAGAACTTTTTCTACAATAAGGTTTGGGGATAAGCTCTGTTGCCATGGAAAATGTAAAGCCTAAAGTGTGGGGAATGGGCTGTCCTCACAAATAACTGAACATCCACCTACTTTTCCTGCAGCAAACCACTGTGCTTGGTGTGAATACTGGGGGCCCATTTGGACCACTCCTCTGGAAATACAAGGGCTTGAAGGCAATGATGGATTTACCAGGGCAGGGAAGGGAGAACAATCCCAGCATATACCTTATAAGCAAGGCATATGCTCAGTGTCACACTCAGATCTGCTGTCACCACCGTGGCTGCATCCAGCCCAGGGAGCTTGTGCCTTTCCTGCACATATGGTCAGAGATGAGTCCCAAGAGCTCATAGTCATGGAATGTATACTTTTTAAAAGGGATGAATAGTTTTGCTGGGAAGAAATTTAATCAGCCTGATGAAATCATTCCTGGCTGGAAAGCTTAAAATGATAATGAAACTGAAACTGTAAGACCACTTGTGAAAAAAGTTTTGTTTCTGTGGCTGTTTGAAAATGTAATAAATGTGAAAGAATCTTATTATATTTTAAATTCACTGTGTGGGAGCAGACCCAGCTACCTAAGCCTCCTACCTGTGAGCATCTGGTATCATGCTTTATGTGATAGACATATTAATTCAAGCTAGTTGGGAATTTAGGAAAATTACTGTGGCTTTTTTCAATTGAAAAAGGCTCATTCCACACTCACTCATACTTTGCAGAAGCTAATCCATTTCCAGAAATCTTACAGCGTAGAGATTTTCTGAATTCAGCATAAAAGAAGGATTGGGTAAAGAAAGCCCTCTACCAATGCTTTTTGGTGGTATTGGAAGTATAGAAGGATGCACTACCTTATGGGACTACAGCTTCCTCTTTTGCCCTTTTGAAGAACTTGCCAGGCACTCTGGCATATAATGGAAAATAACGAATGAAAAAACCTTTGGGTTTTGTGTGCACTGTTTTGTGTGAAAAAATCCTGGGTTTATAGCCAGTGGAAAAGAATCTTTGTAATCCTTCTTTAGGAATGAGAGTCCTACCTGACACCATTACTTCATCTGTCATCTATCTTGGATGCTTTGCAGGGGCAGGAAAGAAGGGCTGAAGGCAACTCTTCAGTAGTTCACCTACCTAAAAGAGCAAATACTCTATAAAGAAACTCTCTCAGATTTTCACTTTTCCCCTTAAATCTTTAAGTACTATGGAATCCTGCACTGTACTCTTTCTACACAATAGCCCTTGCCAGAACTATACTGAAATTAATATTTATTTAATTTTAAAGGGCATTTGGATTTTAAGAGTGGGGCACTATGGGCACGTATTTAAAAACATTATGCACAGGAAGTTATGAAACCTAAATTTTCCATGGCGTAGTTGATTATTATTAGGCAAAGAAATACCTTTGGGAGTACCTGAAACACGCCCATTGTAATTGCTGACAGAGGTGCTCTCAGTGCCTTTGACAGCCCTCTCAGATGGTTTTCCCAGTAAGGCTGATGGCAATATCCTCACCAAGCTCCACAGTGCATTTGAATGGAGGCAATACCTTGATTGCTGCTAGGTGTGTCATCCAGCGTTAAACTCTCTAACCTATAAGGAAAGGCTTTCATATCTATGAAATAGCCCATACAGAATTTCAGGTAAGACTGGAATTGTAGTCTGGCCAATGATATCTACAGTAAGGTGACAAAATGGATATCAGTTATTATTTTTTTTAATTTCCAGTAACCTTGAAGTGACAATTCCTGTGCTTGAAAATCTTACACTATTATGTGTTTTATAAGCAAGGTGTAACTACTGTTTAAAACTGCTTAAGCTAGGAAATCCTACATCAAATATACTTACTCATATTTTTAGAAGTTTTGGGGTGCACAAGTAAAACAAGTTCAGACAGGGCTGCCTGACAGCAGGAATATGGAATAGATGATTTCTTGGGGTCATTTTCAGACTGTATTTTCTATGAATGTATGATTTCATAAGGTTATTCATGTACCTCTTTCCTTCAACTCTACCAGCAGAATTAGATGGAATGAGACTATCAAGATAGGTGAATACAAGAATTGTAGGACTAAGTACCTGTAAAATATCAGTGAGGCCCCAAGGAATGCAGCAGAGGTGAATATTTGAAAGGTAATTCTAACTGATGGAAAGATGACAGCAAGTCATGCTTTAATAAATACATAACAGCAAATTAGTATGCTACAACTTCAAAATCCTAACAAGAAGTTGGGAGTCTGTGTGCTTGTGAAATGTAACAGTAATTGTTCCCTATCGTATATGTGAACACACTGTGCTTCATTGCATGTTGTGTGTCCTTTAAATGATGAATGTGTTTGTCCCTCACGATCTCATGAGCATAATGATTTGGTTACTTGTGTCCTCTTTCACTGCTAATCCATATTAAAAAGTTTAACCTAGTAAACAAAACTAATCCAATCAAAGAAAGAGGTAATAAGTGTCTAGAAGCCTGAAGCTCAGCTGGCTAACTAGACTGCTTATCCCAACAAATTCCCAGTGGTGCAACTCTTTGTTAAAAGGTTATAGCACATGCAAAAAAACCCAAAACAACTAACTTCCTCCAGTGAATCATTTAACCCATCTATTTATTTTTCTTCCACTTAATAACAGATTATATTTCAACACTGTTGCCATAAACAGTTAAGCTGATATAATATTTAGCATTAAACAAAACCCTTGAAATTGCTCTGATTTATCAGAGTCATAATCAGTTTTGAAAAGTGTCTTGACATCTATACTGCAGTGATTCAACCTTGAAAGGAAATGCTTTTGGTTTTCAAGTGTTTGAGGTACATCTTCAGAAAGCCTGATGTATTGAAATTCACTCAAGGTAAGAAGAGGAGATGCAATGCACTGGTTCCCAAACTGAATGGAAAGAAAGTTTGATTTATTAGGACCTAATCCTGTGAATCATGTACCCACCTACAGCTTCATAGATTAGGTTTTTGCAACTCTAGGTTTGAGCTGAGAATTTAATGAAACAGGATTTGATGAATTCTATAATTCCTCTATCTGAAAATTAGGTTTATATACATACTTTTGCTAATAAAAGGATTTAATTTCCAGTTATCTCTCTTGCTATTTTTCTTTGCAATGTTTAGATTCTAAAAAGTAAAGACTGAAACAGGTAACCAAAAAGCTATGATAAGGCTAATTTGTCAAAAAGCAAAGGACATAGAAATATTTTGTCTCTATGCTTGTCTCCAACGTCTTCATCCAAACTGAACAAAAACCTGTGTATGTTTTCTTTTCTTCACCAGGATGGAATTATCACAATATTTACCACAAATAAAATTTTAATGACTGTACTTGTATTTATAAATTAGTGGTTTATTACATTATTTTACCTTTCATATTGAAGTGCGTCCAAAGATTATATAAATCTTTTCATATTATTTTTGGATTTAAAATTTCTATGTTGCTAATATAATAACACTTTATTGATCTTCTAAGTACCCATTTGATTGGTAGTACAGCAATTGACATTTTTCTAATTAAAATAAAGAGACAGTGTTACTTAAGTCTATATGGGAGATCAGAAAGCTTGTTGCAATACTAATTAAAAATATTTTTCAAGAAAATGCAAATGTCGCGATATTCTGTTAAGGATATAAATAAAAGCTTGAAAATTTTTAATTAGAACATTTTAAGCATGTGATAATAATTTCTAAGAGCTAATTTCTAAGAGAAAATTTAAAGCTAAAATTTAAGAGGAAACTACAGAACTGGGATTGAAAAGTAATGACAGAAAGGAGAAATGAGGATCAAACAGGGTCAAAGAGAACAATATGTGAATTACTTCACGGTAAATTAATAATTGCTCCATTTGATTTGTTTACAGGATAGAGTGAGGTAGGTGAGAAATCAGATCAGGTACATTTGCCTGCTGACTAAGACTGGAGGCTGCAATAGACTGAGTGAAGATAATGTGTTATATGTGTTTTCCATGATCCAGTTTTCTGACAACCAGTTTATTCTATACACACTATGACACCACTACTGGTATACACAACCTCAGAGAATAACCTCACTATGATTTGGGATGTGCTGGCTGTGAGAAGGAATTCAACTCAATTGTATATACAGGATAAATGTTCAAACCTGAGTTAGTATTAAAAGCCAGATTTGTTTATCCCTTATGGCGTCAGGTTATTCTTATGTCAGTCTTTACAGAAAGAGCTCAGTACATGCAGTGTAAATCTACATTTTCCCTTTTTTTAAAATCTAATGAAAATATACATCTATGAAATATGACTCAACCATATAGGAAGGCATAAAAAGCAAAGTGTTATTAAATATGTATACTACTGACTTAATTATAGGAGTTAAGGGGAAACTTGAGAAAACTAGGATTTTTTGGTATGTTTTTCTTCTCCTTAATCTAATCAGACAACACTAAAAGCCCAAGAGGTATATAAACTTCAGTAACTAGTTATATTAAACCTGTGTTTACTTAGATGATTTGTATGAGATAAATAAGTAATTACCCAAAGGACATTAAAAAATGGAATATATGAGACTGCATGTGAGCAAGATAACACAAAGCAGAAAGCTTGACTGGTGCATATTTAATAAGAAGAATTCCCTGTGCTTTTATATCCTGTACCATTCTATAGAAGTCCTTATATCACCTTTATCACCATAGTAAACCAGCACTTTGCAGTCTTCTTCTATTTATCATATTATTTTATTAGTTTAGTAAAGGATAAAGTGTTTCCCCAGTTATCCACTATTTGGTACCCTGCCTTGCGGGCATTTTTCTGAGAAGTATTGTACATAATGTAATAATTCAGCAATTTCTACAGAAAAAAAAGTGATCCCTGGTTAATACTATTCTGTTATCAATTTGTCACTGTATTTCATCACAAGATTTAAAAATTAATTAATCATAAGAGCTTAGTATCTTTTAAACACTTGATAAATATTTCTGAGTCTGAGTTTGAAGAACCAATTACTATGGTCGTAAACCCTGCATAGGTTGAAGACTCTAAATTGGCAAAACCCAGCATTCAGAAGAGATAACATTATTTAGGTCTACTAGAGGATATTTTTTTCTATCTTCCTCTATTATAGTACCCCCAAAAGGACAGAAGCTGCCAAAAAAGCATGTTCTGTAGCCCCAGTTTACTAAAATATAACAGACTAGAAAGAATAAGAAGGTATTTTCATTTACATCCATTTCTAAGCCTTTGAGCTATAGTGTATGAAATTAAATAAATATTAAGTTACATACATAAGTTAAAAGGAAACAAAATTTGCAGTTAACTAGTTCCATACAAATAGGAATAGCAAAGATTGCATCAGCGACTAAAACCAGTTTTATAGATTGGACTCAAAAATTTAGGATATTTGCCTCTCATTTAATTTTTTTTTCCAAAGTGCTACCTTCACAGCTTCTAAATATGCATTTGGCTTACTTTTATTTATTCATACTAGTGCAGTGTGCTGAGAGGCTTTGACAAAAAACTTGAGTTTATCTGCATGAATGCATACATATTACTTCTTTGAAACAAAGCTGACATATCTGGGGTTTGATCCTTCAAGTGCAGACTGTATGTACACGTGTCCTGGCTTTTATCTAACATTGCAAAATACTCTTCTCCTGTATTAAAATACTTCAGTTTGATCCAAAGAAATGTTTTTATTATGAATGCAAGTTTCCAAAGTCCACATTTCGATGTGTTTTTATTCTTAATATAACTTACTTTTTTTCTATACAGTTTCCCTTAAGATTACTAACAAAGCCTCAGAAGGACAATTTTTTTTTTTTTCAACTATAAGGTACTATTGACACATCAACAGATATCCGATTCCACTAAACCCTGCCATAAGAAATTTAATTGAAATAAATATACTAGCTTCAATCCATTAAAATAAGCGTCATGACTTGTGCAGTTTCAATCCATTAATCTCAACCTTGATCTGTGCTTTCTCAAAGGAATAAAGCAAGGTAAAAATAGAAGAGTACGAAATTCATGCCACACTTGGTCAGCCAAGAGCTGCAGTAACCAGCTGATGGGATGTGTGACTCTCTGTGCTGATCAGCAGGTTGGGTGGGGCCAGATCCATTGGTCAATGCAGCCTGATAGGGCTTCAGGATCTGATTTGCGGATTTTAGAACATGAGATGAGGAGTAACTGGAGCAAGTTAAGCTGCTCAAACTATGCTTAAAGACTTGCAGCGATATTTCCCACAAATAAAGTTAAATACTCCTGGTCTAGATAGATGAACCTAACATTTACAGAAGCCTATTTATCCAGCACTGCAGGCTTAGTGATTCTTTCTTCTACCTTGCCTCAGAAGGCATTTATATGCTTTCTCCACTGTAGGGACTTTTCCAAGCAAAGTTTTTCCACCAAGATTACAGATTTCCTTTTCCAACCTCCTCTGATTACTCTTTCCTTACTCACCTGACAGATGAGCATGATTAAGCACCAATGAAGAAAGAAAAGGTTCCAAAACAAGATTCTTGTGAACAGTTGGTATTTAGTTTTTACCTACAGAGAAAGCTAATTTAGCTAAAGGAACAAAGAGACAAAAATAAACCCAAGTTATGTAAATGTAAACGTCCTTTAAAATATCCAGTGCTCTTTATGTATTAGTTAGTCAGTCCTGTCTTGGCCATGTTTTGAGGTTAGCTCCAGAAGCTTGCCCTTGCTGTACATATTCTGATTCTATTTAAGCCCAATGGCAATATTTGAGGTGGACTCAAGTGTTACAGGGCCAACAGTTATGAAAGAACACTGGTTCCAGTTCTCCTGAGCCACAGCTCTTAACAAACCTCTCTAGGGCTTCTGCCTCAGTGAGGGTGCCAGTAATGAATGCAGTGTAGCTCTTCCGTTCCTAGCAGCACATGAGAAAAGGACCCTTTCAGACTGTGACTGAACAATACACAAACTAGAAAGTCAAAGCTCTGTAGTCTTAAAAGAAAACTTTCCCAAGCAGTATCCAGAAGAGCTTCTGTTTTAGGGTATGTTAATGTGAATTGCAATTATTTATAATTTTGTACAGAATGCAGTTTTTAAAAACCCCAAGTCTGAGCTGCTTGTATCAGGAAGTGAGTCAGTTTTGGTCTGCTCTGATTACTTGGCAAGCTCATATCCCCTTGCTGTTACGTACATTTTAGTCTGCATGTCCATCACTGGAACTTGAATATGATTATATTTGGCCCAGTAGGTTCATGTCTTTTAGAACTATAACATTACTTCACTTGAGCAGTTATTAGGGCTACAGAGATGTAACTACAATTGCTAAATGAGATAATGCAAAATGAATGAAGTGAGAGAACCCTTGGAGGCTTCTTGATGTTTACTCTTTCAAGTAATGCACTCTGCTAAGTCTGTCAGCTCATCACAACAGAGAATTATTTAGGGAACCTTGTGAACAGTATTGCTTCACAAGTCTTACAGCCACCCAGAATATAAAGTGTGTATTATACAATGCAACTCATAAATAGACATTTCCCTGTTTTCTGCAAACCACTCTCACTACAATGGTTTGTCTCATCACAGCAGCACAAATGCGAAAGCAAAGACGTAAAGTAGCAGCACACTGTTGTGCTTTATATGCTATTTACAAACTATTTACTGGTATAAAGAAAGCTAAATTACTAGGCTTATTATCACTTACATTCTTCTGAAGATAGACTAAGACTTTGACATTTCATTCTTACACAGTATCTTTTAATAGGTCAGCCACAGTAATGCCACTGCTTAATGTTGCTATGTGTTTTAACTCTGAATATATTTATGCAAAAATAATTAGCTTCACAGCATTATAGGTGTATGAGACGTGTTACATTTCAAGGATGTGCAATCCTCATGAAACCATTAAGATCACTTGCAGGAAGAATTGGCACCATTCTTTTGTGGAGTTTTTACACATATGCTTAAAAGACACCCATACAGTACTACCTATTGCTAACAGAATAGAAATATATCTTTAAAGTGAACAGAATAGAAATATATATTTGAAGTGAAATATAATATATATGATTCAATAGCAATAGAGCAATCTTTTTTTTATTATAAAGGCTAATAGTCCCTCCAAAGTAAAGGAAGATCAAGGCACATTTTCTAGAACTCTTCTAACCACTCCAAGGTCAGGTGGAAAAAGAAGTAGCCATCAACTCCTCCCCTGAACAGGGAGCAACTTCTAATGCTCAGTAAGAGGAGGAGGAAATAGGAAGTCACAGACCAGTCTGTGAACTACCAGGTCATGACAGAAGAGCTGTGCATGTGCCATGGCATAGTAAACTAAGCCAGTAACATTTATGGATACACAGTGGCAGCTGCCCCCTAATCTCTGAACTATCGGGAAGCAGAACTTCTTTAGACTACAGAATCCCAGAATGCCCGAATAGGTCAGGTTGGAAGGAACCACAGTGGGTCATCTGGTCCAACCTCCCTGCTCAAGCGGGTTACAGACAAGCATTCCTAAGGATTGTCTGCTTCCAGTCACGGCTATCAACACCGAACTTTTAAATGTAGAATTTGGGCAACAAATGTGTCTCTATCAATGGCCTTCACACCATCTCAAATTTTATATGTTAAAGCCTACACACTGTGAATAGGAAGTGGGAAGAAAAGGCGACTTTTGTAACTGCGGTTTAAGGAGATAGAGGTCATAAAATCCTCTTCTTTTTTAAAATTGGAATAAAACATTGGAACAGGCTTCTTAGAAAGGTTATGTAGTCTCCACCCTTCGAGATTTTCAATATCTACCTGGACAATGTCTTAAGCAACTCCAACTTAATGTTGGCCTTGCTATAAAGAGATAGCCTGGATGATCTTATGAGATCCTCTCTCATATAATGGTTCAGTGGTCCTATGATTTTTGGGGTTAGACAGGCTGCCTGTAAGCCTGACTTTTACCTTTGGCACCAATTACAGATGAAAATAATACAATCTTGTCAATGTATCTTTTACTGGATCAGACAATGGAAGAATGAGAGACTGAGATTATAGTTTTTGCTGGAGGATGTCAGTACACGCAGAGTTGCTGTCTGCTGAAGTCCTGCAATGGAAGTTTTAACTTTGAAAATAAATTCACAGATTCCAGAATTATTTCAGCTTTACAGGAATGAAACTGATGTAAAGTCTTAGAGGACAGTGTCAGGAATGTTATTGCTTCCGTTTTCTCCTAAACCATGGCATGGAAGGGACAAAATATGCCATAATTAGCTTCTGTCTCTTCTCTGAAGGCTCCAACATGCTCATTTTGAAACAATTGGAATCAGAGACTTTGATGTCAGTGTCACAATGGCAAAACATACAGATTACTATTTCCTTACTTTTGTTTGACTGCTGTTACTGTAATTCTCTCACTTACATCTTATTCCATTGATGTGTCTGAGAACAAACTCTTAATGTACTTACATGCTCTGGGTGACAAAGCTCCATTGTGAAGCAGTCAGTTTGGTAGTCTATGTTTAGCATTGCTGTGGTTATTTATTATTTATTCCCACCTCATCATCCTATTACAGGCAATAAATATATAAAATTGCAGAGCCTGATGTGTTCCTTGACTGTCCCCAAAGTCAATACAGTCACATATATATCCAGGTGAATGATGAAATGTTAAAATAAATATGCAACAAGCATCCATAGTAAATGCTACTTCAGTCTTCAGTCTTGTGTTCAGACAGAGAAGGCATTCCCTTGAAAAAGCTTCTTAGCATCAGGCTTTGTTGCTGTTGACTTGTTTTGGGGGAATGAAGATGTTTAATTCAAATGTGCAGAGGAAACAATAATCTAAGCATTTCTTTTTTCCTACCTCTAAAGGAAAACCAGAAAACTCTAACTACAAGCCTGCTTTCCCAGGTAGAGAAAGTGTAGTTTACATGCTTCTTTCACATATGGCATTACTCCTCACTCCCCTTTTTTCCCGTCCTGCTGACGAAAAGAACTCTTGTCTTCATTTCTTCTTTCTTCGCATACTTTACTTTTCCAGGTCTATTATACATTTCATAACTCTTGTTTATCTAGGTGACTTATAAGAACTTCCTTAAATAAGCTTATTTTTTCATGTCTTGATATTTAATATATTAGTCTCACAATGGCTCTGTGAAGTGAAAAATTACTATAATTTCCAAGTAGGAAACATGGGCACCAATCCTACAAAATAATAGAGCTGCCTGGGGTAGGAGTCGGATATATAAATCAGTGAGGGGATTTTAACATCTCTTCTTCCACAGAAGACCTTAGTCATCAAATAATAGGTTGGTCAATGGGGATCTGAGTGAAGAAAGGAGATACAATCCAAACCTCCTCTGGAAGCTGTGCAGCTATTTAGAAAATAATGTCACTGGATCACGGAAAGCACAGCTAAGTCCTCTGTGCTTAAGCATAGAATGCTTAAGGAGCTCAGGCCTCACAGTTCAGTGCAGATTCCTCTTATGAGATGAGAGAGCTCCATTACATGTGGCATTTTTAATACATGGGACACTGGTTTCTCTACCTTTACAGATTCCTGTGGTTCCTTTTAGCTTCCTCTGGCTCCTGTACCCTGTCAATAATGTGATGGTACTATCTTATCCTTTGTCACTCTTCTAGCTCAATGTCTGGAGCCCCAAGCAACTCTGTTAAAATACAAATAAATAATAATAGAATTTACAGACTATATCTGTTCTTGTCCTCAAAGCAATGTCCCCCAACCCTTCAGTCTCTTACTATGTGAATTCAAGGAAAAACCTTTTCCTCTGACAAAAAAACCCCACCCAACCAACCAACCAACCCAAAAAAACCCACAATCAAAAACCCCAAAACCAAACCTGAGCTATAGAATGAGTGAAATTGTTATATTCATAATGAAGTCTCTATTTAACTTTGTCATAAACCCAAAATTTGGATGACCTAGAATATTAGAAGCTTTTTTAAAAGATTTCACACTGCTGCTTAAAATTTAGAAGGTTCCTTCTGTAAGTACACTATACCACCACAGTGCAGAGAACATGAATGACAATCCACTGCTTTCCAGATTGCATAACAATTGTTTTTTATCTTCTGATAAAAACACACAGAAATTGCAAGGAGAGAGTCAAAACTATAATATATGATATCAAGTCAAATGTGTCACATATTTAAAACACAGTCAAATCTAAGCAAGCAAAACCATCAAAACATCTCTGGCACCACCTACAGAAGTAATTCAGTATTAGCTTCAAAGATTTTCTCTTGAAGGAAAAAAAAATTAAGTAAAGACAGAAAATTGAAGAGGAGTGCCCCCTCCCACTCTCCCCCCCCCCCCCCCCCGAAATAATTAAATAATTAAATAAACAAAGAATTTCAGGAACTAGAATTATATGGATGCTCAGCCCCCTACTGATGAAGTGCTGCTTATTAGTAGCTGTGGTGCTTTCCATGCACCATATTCAAACCCCAAAGTGTGCTTACATGCTTGTGAATGTTCTCCAGGAAATGATTAAGTGACAAGATACAATCTGTAATGTGAGAAAATCAGTCTTTACTATGAAGAATTTACTTTCTAGTACAGGAAGACTACATATATAGATTAATCACATTTTCACAGCTGGATTTTTGAATAGAGCCTCATTAAACTGGTTTAAATATACACCATATTGTTGTGTATGTTTTTGGTTTTTTCATCAGCATCAAGATCACTTTGGTACAGAAGAATGCTGTTTCATTATATCCACTCCAGCTGTGCTCTTCTTCCAAAGTCCTAGCACTTGCCAAATATAAAACTTAGCACTTGTTCACAGCAGTAAGCTGGTAAAGTTTGATTGAATGAAATATAATATGAGATACGAGTAGGTAAGGGAAAGAATAAAATGAACTTTAGAATAAAGAGAAAATTTTGGTCACAAATATTTTTTGTCTCTGCTATTCACTAAGGGTGCTGTACTTATTACCATAAACAAAATAGACACTACTGAGTCCCCATAACAATGAAAGGGAAAAAAAAATGTTTTGACCAAAATGACAGACTACAGAAGAAGATCCCATATCACATCATTATGGTTGTGGAAAAAGGCACAGAAAAAGCAGGTTATACAGCCGATACTGTGCTCAGAGCTCTGTGAGGAAAGTGTTTTCACAATAACAGTGATCTGAAAAGCTCAGTAAGATCTTGTGCTTTAAGTATGGGTAGAAATCTTAGTGAAAAATCAAAAAATTAGCTCAGTGATGTCAAAGGCAAAATATGTCTTTAATTTCATCAGGGTCAGATTTCATTTATGGATTTCTTAGAGGTAAAACAGGTATTTTTATGTCGTCCAGACACAGGGCCATGGCACAGCTGCGAAAGCAGGATTCAGCATAGACCCTTAGGGGTTTGCAGTCCCGGAGGACCCAGCTGCTGAGGTGGATGCCCTGGAGTCAGCCAGGGCACTGCTGGCAGATGAACACCTGCCTGGCGGGTCTGGTTTAGACCTTAGAACTGTTTATCCTTATCTGTACCAAGTGTGCAGCATCTCTGTGTCAGGCTGGGCACCTCACTGGGCACTTACAGAAAAGAAGCAAGGTCTGAATAGACTTGTGGAGTATCTTAGCCAAAATCTCTGTTTTTCAAGGTGTTTTATATTTTGCCAGCTAGCACTTTTATCCCCGAAGTTATTGTGTAGTCTCCAGTTAAGTATAAGATTCAACAGAACTGCTGTATATATTCATATTTATGTTCTTTACAATTTTTATGGCTATATAAAATGTCTATAAGCATTCTTTACTGATATTCTTTATCAAAAGTAGCTCCCTGATGGAATAATTTCAGTTGATTGCACACTGATGTAATTCAGAGGGAAATTAGACTTGAGATTGATTTTACATCCTTGCATTTCCTCACAGATTTTTCTTTTTTACCTGAAACAAATTATATATAACCATTACCTTTTGAATTGAATGAGTAATTATTAAACTGGAGATTGTTATGATCCCATTAAAATAAGCCTATTCTTGTAATAAAAGCAATGATTCACTGTTCACAGGTGAGTTTAGACCACTGATGTTAAATGCTAATCCTTCCTCCAAACCAGAGCTAGAATGATTTTCTTCGTGAGCTGCAATATAAAATTCCAGTAAACAAACAATTCAAGCAGTGTAGGAGTTTCACAAATATCAATAACTAGTGAGATCAAGTCCCATATTGTCACAGAGGGCATTGGAGAGTATATAATCCCATCCAGAGTGTGGGGAAGTAAAGGAAGGCTTTAGCAGAATGTTATCCAGGAAGCATCCAGTTTCATGTCATGGAAACAAGGGTGGAAAAGGAGGGGCATGAGAGCCTCATTTGTCAGTGGGTTCTTCCAGGTGCAGCATGTTATATTTTTAACAAAAGCAACATGCTTTTGTTTGTGGGTGAACTGTTGAGTACCACTGACATTATCACCTTCTGCCCAAAAAAAACCCCAAACAAAAACAAAAAACCCAAACAAATCTGTTGAATGACTGTAACGGGAAAAAAAAAAATGGAAAAACCAACCTCTTGTCTATTTTCAGTTCATTTGCTTTGTACATTTGATAGCACTTTTGATAATGTCATTTTCACTTTCTTCTCTAAATTAGCATGTTTTCTCTCTTCTTGAGGAAGAAAAGTTTATGTCAATCAGGCTCTAGTTATCTAGTCTATTTTATTACATCCATAAAAACTATTGTTACTTATTCTGGATTTATCTAGTGTATGTAAGGTCAAAACAAAAAGTTGCTGGTGAAACTCCAATTTCTTTCATAATAAGAAGTTTTTGTAGAGAATAAGTCAGTTTTGCATGCTCTAGGTGTGTTTTATTCAATTAATTTGACATATCAATTAATATGGGCCACATAGCAGGTTTTGTTATTGCAACAATTGAATAATGCTTTCCCTTGATTGAGACGATGATTTTAAATTGCTCACTTAGCAGTTAAGAGGTCTGCCAGTTACAACTCAGCTTCCTGCCATCCATGGATTAGGTGTTTTTTGGGATGCTATAGAAAATGACTGTCACATAACTGTTTTCCTCTGAATTCATGGATTTGCTGTAAATGTCACTATTGAGAGAGAAGTGATCTTATACTCTTGACTGAGTAGTTTTTTGGCAGACTTCTTAGCAACCCTGCATACTCTCAGGGACAGACTGTTGATTTTTAGTCTTCCTACGAGATTGAGTAGGGGTGGAAAGAATTGTTTTCTTTTTCCCTTTTCTTTTGTTTGGAAGCAAGTGTTTCCAACACTGCTCTTGTCATATTGGCAAATGGATATTATGCTTTTGTTTTAGGAAGCAGATGCACTTCAGAAACTTTTTACTGATTTTATAGTGAGGTTACATTATGTTTTCTTCTTCTTCTTTTTTTTTTTTTTTTTCCCCTTTGGAACCTTTTTAGTATAGTATGGTCCACTAACAAAACATTACAATTATATCACAAATTCAATCAATGGGCTTGAAGAGTAAGCAATGAGAAATTTGTATGATGCTACAATGTGTGACTACGGTGACTCATGCCCCAACAAAGAAGATGAATGATTCCAGTGATAATATCCAAGTGGAGTATTCCACTAAACTCATGGCACTGACTCATTGCTTGATTAGATATGGCACACAACAGCTCCAGTGAGCAGAGAGGGAGCCTTCAAGGCTTTTCTTATCACAGATCTTCAGAAAACTCTAGAAGATAGCTGATCCATTCTCAGAGTTCCCACTGTCATCCATACCTCATTTTTCACTGCACTGATATTTTATAGATCTTCCAAAATACATTTACAATAGGTAGATGTGTCAATACCACTCTCAGACACACAAGTTTAAGCTAGTTTTTAGCCAGTTGTGGTCATCATTAGAAAGAGTTATGGGTTTCAGAAGTTACGTGTGGATTACACACTTCTCTGAAACTTAAATCCACACATGTGCATGTATGTAATTGTTGCGGGTTGGGTTTGTAACCGGGCAGAAACACCAATTTAGTGTGGTGGTTTGGTCTAAAAGACTCATTACTGTTTATCTTCTGTGAGATAAGAATTAGGAGAAACGCAAAGCAGGCACCAAACTTGAAAGAATATAAAGAAGTTTATTAACAGACCTAAAAGAAGGGAAAAAAAATTATACCACCTTCAGAACTCTCCTCCTCCCCCCACCTTCCTCCCTTCTCCCACTGACAATGTGAAAAGACAACCCTTAAGATGTTCAGTCTGTTTACCACTTCCATAATAACCTTGTACAGTCCATTTAGAAAGAGAAGTCTCTTCTTTCTTGTGCTATGAAAACATTATCACAATGAGACAGCCGCCCACTTCCAAATATTGTTCAGCCCATTTAGGAAGAGGAGTCTCTCTGCCTGCATGTGAGTCCCTTCCCCTGACTTGCAGCTTTTCCTGCAACTGCTTTCGAGGGTCCACTCTTGAAGTTTTTTGGGGTACAATTTTAAGGTTGAGCCATTCAGAAACAAAAAACAGAGGCCCTTCTCCTTCCCTGGGAGCAAAGGGTCTTCCTCATCTTCATCATTAGGACTATCTCTGGGAGCATCTCTAGGAACTGAGGTTTTCTCCTTTCCTATTTGGAGCAAAAGTCCTCATCTGGTCCATCTCTCCCTGTCCAAACTTCTCATGAAATTACAGCTGCGTCAGCATCTGCCTATCTCAGCGCAGGTGCTTTTGCTCACGAGTTGAACACTCCACCCCCCATATCTTCATGGAATTACAACGGGATACTCTGATATATCAGCTTCACAACAGAATTTCAGCTTTAAGCATCTCCTCTCTCTCTTCCCTCAGGTTTTCAGCTCTTCACAGCAGTAAAAGGGTTAATCTCACCTCGGTCTTGCAGCTTTGCAGCTGGAATGTTGAATTTTCAGCCGAGCTGCTCCGGCTGCCCACGGCAAGGCAGTGGGGGGGGTTCCACGGCTGGAACAGGTCCATGGCTTCAGGATGGCCATGGCCTGGCCCGGCCTGGCCCAAGCAGGGCCTGGCCAGGCCCGCTGGCCCCCACACGGGGCCCGCAGCCACCTGTCCCAGCGCCGGAAACGAGAGAGAGATTGGAGGGGGAGTTTGTCTATTCTTAAATGTGGATCACAGAGGCGGTCACAACTTTAAGTGGTTTAAAGAATTGTCCATATTCAAACTGGCCAGCTGATAGGTTCTATCAGTTCCCAGAGGAAACTGTAAGCACCCCTTAGCAAGGACATCCCTTCCGGGACTATGCTTGCTAACCTATGACAGTAATCCAGTATAAATATATTACAATGTATTTCTGATTTCAAAAAAACTGGAAGTATGAAAAATCTGAATTTTGAAGCTGCATATTAGTAACTTTTCAAACTGGGAGCTTTAAAGGGATATTTTCATCCTTCTTTATCCCGAAGTTTGAAAAATTATACTGCTTTGTGTAGAGTAGACGGTACATGTTAACTTACTCTATCTCACATAATATATTGCTAATAAAAATAGAATAATCAAAGTACTCACAGCCTCTTAGAAGTGAAATGGCATCTCAACCTATATTAGCAGAAAACAACTGGAAAGAGATTTTATTTCCTAAATTAAAATACTGAAATGTCTTTTGTAATGATGAAGAGATACTACAGGGCCTAATAAATCATGGTAAAATCTGCCATAATAACAGTTTCTAAGAAGGTAAGATTTTAGGCAATATTTTTTTTGCTAAGCCTAACCTAAAATTCATTGTAATTAAAGCATTTTCTATCTCCAAGGGGGAAAACAGCTCACTCATTTCCTCTCTTCAGCAGCCTTTCATAGATCAGAAGCGTTCCATGTTGTGGCTCAGACTTCTCTTTCTTCCACTCAGCAAATCCTCCATATCCTTCACGAAGAGCAGAGCTTCAAACTCGCACAGCACTTCAAGTGACTTTTGAAGAGGAGGGAAAATTACATGTCATGTAGGCTGTGACTCTCTTCATGTGCTCCAGGCTGTCCATCAGTAGCTCTGGAGCATGATACCATTGTGTTAACATCCATTGTATTGGCCATTATAATCACAAAACATTTCATTTCCAAAACTGACAGCTTTTCAGTTCTCCATTCTGTACTACTGAAGTAGATTGCCTGAGCCAATCTTTCATTTAATTTGTTATATATCATAGTGTTTTAAAACTATTTTTTCCAGTTTGTCAAGATAATTTTGAATTCTATTAGTCTTTCAATACATGTGCAGTCCTTCCCTTATTGAACATCACAGTCTGCAATTTTCTAGTCTCTTATTTACAATTGTTCCAATTCTTTGATTTATTAATACTGTTTCTTACAACTCTAAAATGAATATGACAAAATGATCCTGCTTCTGCTGATCCCTAAGCAGCTCATTACATCTGAACTATAAAGTTGAAGCATTTACAAAAAAACCCTCAAAATATTTACTTATTATTAATCAACCCAAAATACACTCCTGGACACAGAAGACAACATCATTTTCCTTTGGATAATATATAAATAGCATCAAAATAGTCTAAATTATTGCATGAATAACTGAATTTTAATTTTGGCTGAATGTTTTTCCTTATAGCGAAAAAATAAACAAACATTTTTTTGCTGTCAAATAAAATGCTTGCTAGACTTATCCAGAACATTAATTTGGGCATTTTGTTTGTTTATTATTCTTGGGTTTATTCAAAAATGAACAGTGAGAAAATGTATAATTGAAATACTTGTTTTAATTAATAATTTCTTTTCCTATTTTTTTATGTTCATTTCTTTCTCAAACCAGTGACAGTTACTATATTACTTTTAAAAAGAAACCTTACGATGAGAGGGTTAAACACTGAAATAAGATCACCAAGAAGGTTGTGAAATCTTCAACCTTAGAGACTTTCAAAACTCAACTAGACAAGGTCCAGCACAGATGGATCTAATTTTCATCTATCCCTGCTTTGAGTAGCAGGTTGAACTATATCCCACACAGAGTTATTTTCCAGTCTATATTTTCCTGTAATTCTAAATAAATGTAAGGAAGGACGTGCATATAAGGATGGGAAAAAAGCAATAATTTTCCTACTTAATAAATGCCAGTACCCAGTGTTACAAAATTCACAAGCTAGTGTTTTTGTGCCTGGTGTGCTTGTTAAGCACACAAATAAATATGTTTATTAGCTGAAGGCAGGATGGACACAGTTCTTGAACATCTCACATAATTGCAGGGACAGGGGCTGCTGGGACAGGGGCTGGTGTCCCGTGGGTCGGACATGGAGTCCTGGACTGTGGGCAGGGAGGAGGAAGCCATGGGGGTGGCAGCAGGGACTGTCAGGGCTGGCTGTGCCCTTCCCCCAGACCCAGCACACCTGGGTCTCATGTAGCATAAAAATGGCACCCATCGGTACAGATGACAGAGCTTCAGCATCATGGTGTGAAGGCACCACACAGCTGGGCTGTGACAGCCCTGCTGTTGTTCGACTATGGCCAGTGAAACCCACCTCCAGTGAGCACATCCCAGTGGAGGGAGGGGATGGAGCCCAGCGGGTGGAGCCAGCAAGCTCTATCTGCAGGAGCCAGCAATGCCAGCTCTGAGCCATGTGCACCTACCTCAGCCTCTGACACTGGGTCTGGGACCAAGGTTCTCCTCCTGGCCCTGTCCGTGCACACAGCAAGGAGGAACACTGGAGACAGTGCATGCTAATAAACATGTACACACAGTTTGGTTCCTAGAAAGGGAGGCAGAGCGACATGCAGCTGTATTGTCTGAGGTCAGGGCCGACAGGTGCCACTTGGTGGGTGTCAGAGGTGTTCTGATTGCAACCACACTCTCGTGCTCGCAATGGAATTTGGCTGTCTTGCCATAGCATTTCTTCTGCCAAAGTGTCCTGGCATGCCACTATTTTTTAATGGCTTCAGGAACTGCCGTCCTCAGCTCACACACTTTGATAGATGTTGCCACTAAGGCTTTATTCTTCACTAAGAATTTATTCTTCAACTGCTCATCCTATGAAGCCCGTGTATCAGTGTTGTAACCGCTGGACTCTGCCTAGCAGGCTGCTGCTCCCTGAGAGCTCAGCGAGGGTTTCCTAGGGCCATGCGATTGATCACATCCTGGAGTCCATTTTGGACAGCCCTGCGACCTGGCTTTGGCAGCCAGCAGCGTTAAAACGCAGTGGTGGTAAAGAAGGTAGAGAAGGGTCTCTCATGAGGGTTTGAGATGGCTTTAATCACATCTCGTCCCCACGATGTTCAGAGGTAGAGAGACAACGTGGTCTGGGTGCGGGATGGTTTTGTCAGGGGCCCAGGGGGGGTCCCTGGGCGGGGTTGGGGTACAGGAGCAAATAGGGAGAAACTGAGGGAGTGGCCAAGGCCAGGGAGGGAACAAGGGGAACATACAGAATCACGGGGTTAACAGGGCACTGCATACCAGGGTGTAAAAATCTACACCAATGAAGGGCACAATTCTGTTTAACTCACCTTTTCTATTATTATCCAAAGCTCCCTTTTTTAATGACTTCACTGTCATTAAAATGTGTCCAGCAGGGGATTGACACTACATTCTTGGAAGTACATACTGAATTGTACCTGGATTGTCTCACCCAAATCAGTGTCCCTGGTGTTTGCTTGAAGCAGTTGAAAATTTTCTGGTGAAGCTTTTCTAATATGAAATATTTTAAATTTTTTATCTTCCACCTTCCTTCTGCAACTAACCATCCTGTCTGAGAGATGAGCAACAACCTATGGGAAAAAATCTTAGAAAATTCACTTTTAACAAATATTCTGTGAAGGAGTGTGTGTGGAAAAACCTGCTTCCAACCTCCAAAACCTCTTTGAAATGTACTTCATAATGTATCTGAGCTTGAGTTCACCGAGTTGAACAGCTTTACTTTTGCTCAGGGATAGTGTCATGGTTAACTAATGACCAGCCAGATCTTCTGAAGTAAAAAAAATGTTACAGTTAAAATTTATGAAGAAAAAAATGAGATCAACACATAAATTATAAGCTATAGTTTACAGCTACATAGACACTCAATAATTTCACTCCACCAGCTTTTCACATCTTTTTTGCAAAGTGTGTCAGCATCTCCCTTTAAGGGCTGTCTCTCAGCACACACTGTGGCCTGTCTGCCTTTCCAGACTTGTCAACCAGAAGTGACTAAGGTGTGTTACCCACTGGACCTCAGTCGAGGTGATACTTCCACAGATTTAGCACCTGCAGGAATGATTTGATTACCCTCTAGTGACTCCAGTTCCTAGAGGAAATGATTTTGTTAGGCACAGATTGCAACAGTATTAATGGTTCATTCACTTACTGCACTGGTCATGTCTGAATACACTTTTTTTTAAAATGCTCATTCCTCCAAAACACCACCTCTCTCAGGATAGTCCCAGGTGCAAGCAGACTGTGTGTGTAACTTGCCTGTATTCTTACATGCTCTGATTCTCCATATGAAGAGAGAAATCGCCCATATTGGGTCCTGTTTGCCCTGCGGCATTGCTGATAATGCTGTGAATTAAATTAGCTCAAATTAGCCTAGTTTGCCTGTACAATTCACATTCTTCCCACTTGGCATGTTTTGCTTTCACTTAGACAATATGCATAATTATAAACCTTCAGCTGATTCCTACTATATTGTGAGAATTGTTGAAATCTCATTGCACATTTTGGAGCTCTAGTAAATGCAGTAAGCAGAAGTCTGGATGTTCAAATCAGCAAGATATGACATGGCAATTCACCCTTAAAAAATAAAATAGAACTGATCAAGAAAAGACATGGATAAATTAAGTAAAAACCAGAACCAACAGAGGCAGAAGAACAAGATTTTTTTTCCTCTTCAGTGAGGTTAGCAGCGAACTTATGCTTCCTTAGAGGATCATCACGAATTTCAGATTCTAGCATCTTTGTATTCCTTCCAGTAAGACTACTCTGTACAAGAAATAATAGTGTGCTCAGTGCAATAGTAGTAGAGTATAAGAGGTCGGGGTAAAAGATTTCTAAAAGAGCAGAAAAAGTTTGACTGTGAAATAGTGAGAAAACTAGAACTTTTTATTCCATACTATCAGGAGCTAACAGGTGAGATTACACAGGTAAGAAACATTACAAAAGAAATTACCTTTGTAAATAAAAACAAAGACATGTTATAATTAGAGGCATTACCAATAAATTGCAAGAAATGAGACTTCATTAGAAAAAAATAGATGTAAGAGAAAAGCTCACTTTTGTTTTCCAACGTTCATATTTTAAATGCTTACTTAATTTTTCACCTCTGCTGGTAATAAAATAACAGCTATAATTCACAGAGTCCCAGAAGAATCATGGCTTTTCTTATTAAAAAAACCCCAGCAACAACAATAACAACAATAGAAGGAGAGAATAGAAATACAAAACTTGTGGTTGTTTTTTTTCCTGCACCAAAGTTGTTCCCAGATGCACTAGCTGAAGTGTGTTTTTAGTTGAAATTTTAAAATTTCCTAGAAAATTTTGAGACCTTACAGCCAAAAGGTTGCATGACAGGGAAAAAATATTTTGTAAAGTCTTTCATGGTGTTAGATGGAGAACAGTGTTTCGACTGTCTAACAATGGTAACCTGGGAGTAAGAGTCTTGTACAAGGAGCCTGGTTTTATTTTACTGTTAAAGCTGATTTTGGCAGAAAGGCCAAATTGTAAATGCTGAATATAAATGAGGTATTTATGACACCATTGTAATGAAGACTTCGCCGTGCAATGAAATTTAGTACAGCAAAGGGGTTCTCCAATAACTGTGCAAATAAAATTAAATTAAATGAAAAACCATTACACATTGTTAACCCTTTCAACTCTTACATAAACAGTTAGAAGTCAAGATCTAAATTGCATATTTTAATTGCTTATTAAACTTTTAACAGTTACATACTAAATATGAAAATGTCAAATGTAAGAGATATATATTTAATTAATCATGGATGTTTAAATTTACAGTTGTAGGCAACCTACCACCAGTGACTAACCAGAAAAATAATTCAGATGAAGCTTTTTTGCAGCCACATGTAACATCTTTGTAATATATTTTTTTAGTGATTTAGAATTCATTTCACTACATAGTGTAGTGTGTTTTCTTGCTCCAAGGTAGATTTAATGTTAATTCATACTCTCAGGAAAAGAGTAAGTGACCCTTTGCTTCCCATGCTAATGGTCACCTGCAGGTGGGGAACAACAGCTATCTGCTGACTGAGAAAAGCATCTTCTCACATCTCTCTCTCCCTGTCAGAGACATCCCTAAAGTTTGTTTGTGTTGCATTTCTGTATAAAATGTAGTAACCTTCACTAATCTTTCTGAGATGTTTTCAAGGTCAGTGAAAGGAATGTCACGCACAAGAGTAGAGCTTTAGCATTTAATAAAATTTGTGGCAAATAAAGCACAATCAATTGTTCAGAAATATTATTCAGGCAGCCCACCAGTCATTTCACATCTCCCTTATGTGAGGATGAAAAGCATATTGGCTGTGATGAGATACAGCACCCCTTTTCTACTTCAAGTCTTCCAGCACTTGCTGCCCACCAGGAATTCATACACTGTGGGTGTGCAACTTCTCTTCCCAGCTAGCAGGAGGAGCAAGAGCAGTGTCTGATAGGACCTGAAGACAACTCCTTCTATGCTGCACCCACTCAGAGGACATCCTACAGCAAGTGTCTTTCTCACCCTGCCTTCGATGGTGCTGTATTTAATAGTGTGGCTGTGACCTTCTCTGTCATGACATTTCAAACATTTGTGTTTCTAACATGACAATGTGAAACTTTAGTTAACTACTTGTCTACAATTTTGTTATCTGATTCCTTTCAATTTTCAAAAAACAAACAAAACTGGTTATTGCTAGAGGTTGCTGTTAAGATGAAGGCCACCTGAATTTTAATGTCAGAATTTTGGGGATGGAATGAGACTGGGACACACACACACACACACTCAGACACACACACACACACACACACACACACACAAGGGAAATGCATATATAATCAGAGAAAAAATGGGGGAAATCTTATGCTTTACTGAGGTTGGTGCTCCCTTCACTGCTTAAGCAATGCCCCTCCCAAGGATCACAGCTAAAGTCTTTCGGATTTTGCCCTCAAACGGTGAGAGAATTTTAGGCAAAACTTTGACCTAAAAGTTGTGAGCTGAACTGCTCTACTTTTTACAGTTAAAGGAAATGAGAACTTTTAAGCTAATGCTAGTAGAAGTTCTCACATTGAAAAAAAAAAAGATTCTCGTCTTGATTTTACAATTTTTGATGTATACTACACAGCTTTGCTTTCAGGTTTTTGGAAACAACATCAAAGTTTGTGCAGTTCTAAGAGTCAAAATCTTGCATGAAATCCCAATCCAACTTTCCTTTTTTTTCCCCAGAAAAACAATCTGGCTAATTTCAGACATAATTTTTGTTGGGAAGAGCAGCTCAGAATTTAACGACTGTAATATACCTATTCAGACCAAAATTACATACCTTAAAAATTCATCCATTTTTTCAAAATACCTTTACTGCCAATGTCTTTGCCAGAGCTTCAGGCAAAATTTCACAATGGGACTAACACAAGTGAAACAATATCATAGAAATACATACAACATTGATGGACATTCAGAAATACCTGTGCATTGAGACTTAATTTATATTCTCATAGCAAAAAATTCAGGTATCAAGAATGTTGAAACTGACCAACAGTGGAGCATTTAATAGTACAGAGTAAATAATGTGTTGGAAAATTATAATATTCTGTATATTTTAAGGCTCTAGCTTTCTCATGTGTTAAAGTAATCAATCCCACATGCACTATAAATGTCAATTACTATATACGAAGCTTAATGTAAATTTTCCCTCTTGCAACAAGAAAACAATATTATGTAGACCTGGAGAAAAGCCACCATATAGTACTAAAATGTTTTCAACAGTTAAGCAGGAAAAACCTATCAACAAATGCAAGAATAATGATCATTTAAGCTGTTACAAAAAGATTAGCAATAGTCCTTCCTTGCCATATGCATGTAGTTATTTTTACTGTACATATAACATTCATTACCTTACAATTTCCCATGTACATGACTAATTGTAATCAGGAAAGAAACAATATTATTTTTAAAATTTATGCAAATACCCAAGCATTTTGCAGCACAACATTCTTTTCCTTAAAACTGTACAGCAATCTTTCAAAAAAATAACATAGCTTTAACTCTGAATTGTTGCTACTGTATCTTTTGACACCTTGTTTGAAAGATTTCTTGGTTTTAGCCCAAATATTATGAACATTTAAACTAATGCTACTAATTTTTAAGCATATTTTTCAGTGATTTCTCTTCTTGTTTCTTTAGTAAAATAAAAAACTGTCCATCTATTTCCAGTATGATACTTCAAGAATGAGTTAAGATTTAGTCAACTGTTCCTTAAAGTATTTCCAAAATATATATCCTTTATTAACATTTGCAGGCAAAACAAAATACAATAGAGAGCCTCATTCAGGAGTATTTTGATGTCTAGACTGTTCACCAAGGTTGGAGAGATCCCAGAGGCATGACTCCAGGTGCACTTTGCCCCAGCAGGTTAGACTTTGAACCAGCCTTTCTCCCTGTCTAATAATTGAGGTCTCTCTCTTGGGCCCTTGAGAGGAGGTAGAAGGAACAGGCTGCCCAAGAAGATCTAAGAGGCTGTGGGTAAGTACACTCCACTGTGGTGGGTCTCAAGCTCATATCTTACCCAGGCCAGGACTGTGAGTGAGTCTAGTTATATCACTTTCTAAATGAGGGTCCCATTCCTTGAGCTGTGAGTTATCAGGAGGTTCCTTCCGTCTTTTTCTGTCTGATCACCATGACCAGCAGTTTCAGCTTAGACTTGAGAAAGCTCTACCAAATGTTACTCAAAAGAGCTTATCCCTAAAAACCAATCCAACTCAACCCAAACAAAAAAAAAACCCGAAATATCAGTTCAAATCAATTATCAACATATAATTCTCCCCCCTCCCCCCAAAAAAATCCCATTCACCCCCACTTAGGAGGACAAGAAAGTAGACATATTATTTATTCACATGGAATTTGCAAGCATTAAGGTAGCAAATCAGATTGGCATCCACTTCTCATTTTAAACAGGGACCAGATAGTCCAGTTATTTGGAACATGGTATCAAAATCACATTATTTATGTACTTTGCTTTCAGAGTTGACCTGGGATCATTAAAAGCTTGGAAAAAGCTGAAGAACTTCAATCAAATTAGCATTATTGCTGCTAAAATTTTTAATGAGTTAAAAACCTGAACTCATTAAGTTTGGACTTGATCCCATGCTTTTCAGCACATTTGCTTAGGCGGTAAATACCCAATGGGTTCAGTTCAACTTCCAAAAGGAAAATGTGGACTATGGCTTTCCTGCATCTCACAAAAGGTGAGTGAATATCCTTGAAGATTAGCCCCAAGAAGAACACACCATTGAACTTGCCCTGAAGCATTCATTGAAATTATGACATTTGTATGGGGAAAAAAAGTACATCAAAGGCTATTTAACAGCTGTGTTCTTATCAGGATGTCCTGATAAGACATCAGGTGATGTGTGGTGGGATGCTGGGACATATGATGTTTTTGTTCTTACAAGCTTCACAAAGTAACTTCTATTTGCCATAGAGACACAGCACTGGAATGGAATTGGCCTGGACCAACAGAGCCTTTATTTTATTAATTATTCCTTCCTATTAGCTCCTAGTACTAGAATATCATAATCTGTCTTTATAAATCAATTATTTTTATCCTTCTGAAAAATTAGGAAACACATCCTACACAGTGAAAAGGCAAGCAAAGTTCTAATTTTGAGTAATGACAGTATTGTATAGACAAGGTGGTGTCCACTCCACAGTGTGTAACAGGTTTCTAATTTATTTATAAATGAAGTAGCTAACCCTAAACTCTAATAAGGGAAAGAGATAACCACTCCTGCCTGAAAAGAAGGGTAAAGAGATAATCATTCCTGCGTGAAAAGTAGGGTGGCAGGGCATAAAATCCTGAGATGAACTCAGAATCAAGAGGGGAAAGTAGTATGTGAGCTTACTTGATTTCTTTCTCTGCTTCAATGAGAATGTCCTCTCCTGCATCTTCCGTTTGCTTGGAGCCTGCAGGCAGAACCAGAACAGTCAGGTCTGAAAGAAGGTGGAGTTCTCTGCTGTGGGAAAACCTACAGAAGCCCAAGTCACAACCACTGTCCTAAAGTACACACAAGGATAAACAGAGGGTGAGGTCTTGGTTCTGTTCCCAAAAAGGGAGCCACTCAGTACACCGCTTAAAAAGTGCATAGGAATCTGTATAAACAAAGGCAAGTTCTTTATCATCCAAATTCCTCACTCCCCACTGCTATTGAACATCCTGAGAATTTTTGTTTCTCCCGTGCACTGCCCAGAGTAAATTATAGTGATAAATTGGGTTTCTCCGCACAGAATTACTCTGTGAGAAGTGGTGAGGAGGTTTTCCTATGGGGAAAACAGCCAGAGTGCCGGACGAAGGAGAACTGATTTTTGGTTGAATCCAAATTCTCCAGCAGAAGATCATGGCAACCTGGGATACACCTGACCTCTACTGCTCCCCACTGCTAAAATCTTTCTCCTCCCAGATGACCTGAGCAACTCAGACCTGGTAAAAGGTTTTCTGGTGTAACCCAGACCTGTTGAAATGTTTTCTCTGTAAGAAAGTCAAACCGACCCTCAGAAAGGGCTAATGGGGAAAAAAATATTAGCCCTATTAGCCCTCTGTGGGTTAATGACTGATTTGTTATTGGAGCTCCTGAGAATTTTTGTTGTTTCTCCTGTGCACTTGTCAGAGTATATCAAATGATCTTCCCCTAAAAACGCTGAGTGGGCAGGGGCATAACAGAGGTGCTTCAACCCTCTGATCATTTTTGTGGCCCTCCTTTGTAGCCAGAGGAAGGCTAATTTTGTTACCAATTATCACGTTGTCTTTTTTTTTCTTTTGGAAAATTAGCCACATAGATTATATTTGTTTTCTATTTTCCTCATACCTTACCATTTTTATTTCCATCCCAACCACTAAGAGCATTGCAGAGAGGCTGCGACTGCTCTCACATACTTTTTGGGAGCCTTTTATCTTTTGTTCCTCAACTACAGTTTGGGAAATCATCACTAAAGTTCATACACTGCATAATGTACAATGTTTAGGAGACACGAGATGTCTTGAAATCTTGCTATAGTGCAGTTCTTATCTATGGCAGCTGGTGTGGGGTCAGTAGCTCTGACCGAGGAAGCTGTGACCGGTCCGGAGAGATGGTCCTGAAAGGAATCGCCTTCCCGAGGCCCGGTGTCTTCCCTCAGCTGCTGGCAGGAGGGCCCAGGCAGAGTCTGTCAGCTCTTTAGTGATTGTCAGCTCGTGATTTCAGCTCAGCTCTGCAGGGCAGCCTCCAGGCCAGACCAGGGAGAGAGACGAGAGGCTCGTGTAGCTGTTCCGCACGAGGCAGCTTTATGAGCTCGGCGAAGGGGAAAGCCAGGGACAAGCTTCTCTCTGCCCTCGCAGGGGCAGGGGGATAGCTTTATAGGGATACAGGGGGTGGGTGTCAGAGGGTGAGGGCCAATGTGTTACAAAGGACCTGCACAGGGTCTCCCAGAGGATTCTGGGCTTGTCTTCTTCTCGCCGTAACTGTAGAGTAGCTCCCTTTCCAGGGGAGCTCTGCTGGGAGGTTTAGGCATTCTACTTATCTCAGCAGACGTCTCCCCAGGGCGGGGGCTGGGCATACCCCACACTTATCAGTAGTTTTAAAATATAAATCTCACTTGACAGAAAAACATAAAGTTTTCAGAAAAGTAAGAGGAAAAAAGGGAGTATTCCCACTGGCTCCCCTCTAGTCTCTACTGTCTTCTGTATTTCCTCACTGTCCATCTTGTTCCTTGTAGCTATCTCTGTGCTAATACTTTGCCAAATTATTTCTGTATACAGTTATTTTTTTCATCTTAGTATTACAATTTTGTTGTAATAACTTACTGCTAGTTCTGTGCAGAGACTTTCCAGAGTTAACTGAAGTGCTGCTTGAGGAAGGGAATTGCTGGCATCACTTTAATGTAGGGGCATCAATACAAACTAGCAGAATGAAATACATTGGATCCACTACCTCCCTGTCTAACCAAGAAAGAACTAAAAAAAATTAACTTGAAAGATCACACTGAGACAGAAACTAACAAAAGAAAGTTTCAGAGAGTTTTAAAAAATACTGGTCTATACCGTTAGCCTAAGGCCTGTCTATGCACCTTGATTATCCAAACTGCTTATGTGCTGCCTCTCAAACTGCCCAACAGAGGATGAATCTGGGCCCACCAAGAGATCAGCCTAAGTTCAAACCCTCTGGTTAAGAAATTTGAGCCACAGGGTATATAAACTGAAACAAGCCTCGTGGGCTAAACCATGCCATAAATACCTGCTTTAAAGTAGTAAGGGCAAAGTCTATTCCCTGTGATTAAATAGGTCTGTGAAGAAGGATTTTGCAGTAGCATGGCTGCTGCTGCAGCCATTTGTTAGGGCATTATCATAACACAGCATCTGCTCCTTTATATCCTTCTTTATAGCTCTGACTTTCAAAGAGATGTTAGTGATTACCTCACATCTTTATTATATAAAAAGAGCTGTTTGCCAGTTCAGTGTTTAGGAAAAAAAAGTTTTTGTCAGTTACTCATCAATTTGCTCATCTGTTTGTCCTATGCAACATGATGATTTCAAGTCTGCTGACACTGTTACCCAAGGGAGTATGATTCATGCAATAATTTTCCTTCCTTCCTGCCTATTTCTTTTAAATTTGGTGGAACTTTAATACATCCCATATATATTTTTCACCTTAAACTACTAGCACTACAGTCATTAATTCATTTAACTTTTAAAACCTTATTTTTGTATTTTAGATAGGAGTTTTATGAGTATTAGATAAATACTTTCAGTTAAGATGGCATACAACTTTGGTTTCGTACCTTTAACATCCCATTCTTGCCAGGATACCTATTTTCTTTTTCTCTTCTCTTGGAAAATGAACACCTTCAAGAATAAAAATTAATATTCATAAATACACAAATAAAATACATAAAACTCATAAAACTTTTTTTTTTAATAGATTCCATTCTCACCAAGACTATGAGAGAATATTAGCAAGGTGGGCAGTTTCCCCTTTTTCTGTAGGGAGATCATTTAGCATTCTCCAGGATACAGAGTCAACCTGAGGCCTTCTGAAGTAGTCTCCTGATACCGAATCCTGTAGTGATTAGAGCACAGCTTGTCAAGAGAAACCCATTAGGTCCTTCTAGGTGAAGGGAGACAGGACTTCCCATTCCTATAGGAAGGGAAAGGCAATTGAGGAAGAGACCATGTTGGCAGAGGTTTCACTTTGGTAAGCTCAAATCAGGTGAATATGAAAATGCACAGCAACATATTGGTCCTGGCAAAGACAAGGGTGCCAGATTTGCGCGCTAAAATGGTCATGGCTAATGTCTTCATGCTCTAGATGCAATGAGCTGAGGGAAACATTTTGACTTGTAAAGTCAAAATACACCCTAATCCAAAGAGTAAAGGAAAAAGGAGTAGTATCTTGTGGTCAGTCTCCCTCTTTAGCAGAGTCCTGGAGGCAGTGCATGAGGTTTAATGGCTTTTAACTCTCAGCACTGACCAATTTATTAAGTGTGTGCTTGCTGTTTCTGAAAGAGTTTTCATTGTCATGATCTGATGGGTTTAGAAGAGTTTCCAGCTTGTATGCACAACATAATTGGGGTCCCTCGCACAACAGCTCTTGTGGAGGATTTTCCCAGAGAAAGCTGTCAGGTTGTAGGAAACACTTCTTTTTACTTTACTGTCCATTTCTATTTTCCTTCACATAGCTGTCTTCTCCTTTCCTTGTCCCAGATGGCTGCTCTCCTATATCCAACACTTACCACAAAAACTTTCACCTTATCATGTGCTTTTTTCTTCCATGTATGTTTTCCTCTGCTTATTGGTTTGTTTTTCTTAACATTTCCTTCCAAATATTAGATTAAAAAAAATACTTTAAACAAACAAAAGCACATTTAACTTCAATGCTTCATTTTCCCCAGATCTGTTTATATACATTCCAGATACGTTTCTGTACAGAGGTTCCATTTCAAAGTCCCTTCCAATTTGCTGTGCACAGCATCCTACAGGAACAGTCTGTGAAGTTGCAATTGTCCTTCAAGGTCTCTTATGTCTCAGTTACTGCGGTAGCTCTCACTTTGACCTTTAAAAGAGCATCTTCTAGACAGCTGAAATGTGGGTCAAAGTTCACTGTTACCATATCCATGCTCTTTCCTCTCTTTCCCATCAAACACTTCTTATTTGTGGCACCAGGCTTTTGCTAGAGCTGTCGTTAGTTTTAGCCAGTTTTGTGCCCCTAGAAAGGAGCAGAGTCATACCTGAATCCCCTGGAAGGAAAAAAAGGAAGTACTCTTCCCCCATAAGAGATTTGTTTTTTGGAGGCAACCTGCCTCAACCTGTTAAAGAGAAAATTACTGCAATGCTGTAACTTATACACAGACATTCTGAATGGACAGTGAAGCATTCAGAAAATCATGAGAAATTATTAAGTCATGCTTTAGTTGTTTGCCTTTAGATGAGTTCTCATGTTTTTGAAATTTGGGAACTGAGAATCTTCTCACATTTTTGATACTAATTCCAGTAAAACTACACATAACAGCATTGTAGGCGTTCTCCTTCATCTCACAATCCTAAATCTACATCATCAAACCTTTTAACCAGCTTGGAAAGTCCTGTACACAGTTAAACCCATGTAAACAGAGTTAATATAAGGCCTAAATTAAATTACAGTAGATGTCAGAATATGTTAAGATGACAAAATTAGTCTGTTTTCCAGTCCTACATAGCAATGGAGCCCTCTATGGGTTACAAAGCAAACTGATCACTTTCTAGCCAAGATATAATATGGCCAGTTATGTATTTAATTGAAACAATTATGTATATTTTCCACTTGATCTTTTTTTTTTAATGACTTAATACAGGTACAGAACATCATGTTACTGGGTTAAATTTAAATAAGATGACCACTCTAAAAGGGTATCTTCTACAGTAATGATCAAAGATAATGATATTGAATGACAATGATTGCTGCAAATTGGAATTTAATGAATATGCCTCTACCTAGTGAGCATACATACAAGTAAGCCAGAAGACTTTGGTGTTGTTTAATTGAGTATGATATCCTGATATTTCAACCTATCATTTGCTAGGCAAAATAAATAGAAGTAATAATAATAATAGAATATTACATTGAATGCAATTAGCATACTTTCAGCATTTTCATTCAATATTTTGTGTGAAGATTCAGCTAGACTTTTAAAAGAAGGTTGCTTTTATTTGAGAGGACAAGGTCTCAATTTTTCAATTGAAAAGATTTTTGGTGACATTTCTGAGCTATAGCAGGCTGGAATTTGTCAATATTGATATATATTAACATACACAAGAATTAAAGAAGCAGTCAGTCAAAAATGTGATAATAACATCCTTTTTTTTCCTGTAATTTTATCTCACTTGGCATTTATTATATTATTATAATTCTTGATAATGATAGAAACATGACAAGTTGTCTTTAAGTGCGTTAATTTTACTGAATTTCACTTTATAAATATATCGATATGATTTGAAATTCATACTACAAAAAACAATATGAAAGACTCCAATGTATTTTGCTCCACTTAAGACAGTGTATCTTTTTGGATGATTTTTATTAATGTTGAAGTATTGAAAGTCATAAATTGAAAACAGGCTGAGAGACTTGTGGTTGTTCAGACTGCAGAAGAGAAGATTCTGGAGAGACCTTAGAGCACCTTCCAGTACCTAAACGGGACCGTCAAGAGACCTGGAGAGAGACTTTTGACAAGGGCCTGTAGTGACAGGACAAGGCAGAACGACTTCAAACTGAAAGAGAGTAGGTTTACATTAGACATTAGGAAGAAATCCTCCACTTTGAGGATGGTAAGACACTGGAGCAGGTTTTCCTGAAGCTGTGGAAGTTTCCAAGGCCAGGTTGGATGGTGCTCTGAGTAACCTGTTCTAGTGGGTGGCATCCCTGCCCATTGCAGTGGGGTTGGAATTAGGTGATCTTCAAAGACTCTTCCAATCCAAACATTCTATAATTCTACAAAATTCCACTGGACTTGATAATCCTTGTGGGTCTCTTCCAACTCAGAACAATCTGTAATTCTGTGAGTTTCTTCAGAGCTTGAAGAACTAAATTTTTCTTTTGACATAAATGTATAAATTAGTATTTTAAGTATATTTCATTCAAATTAAAACTTGCCAAACTTTTTATAAACTTTATGCAATTTAATGGTTTAGGGAACCACAGCTCACATATAAACTATGGTTTCTGTACATTTTCAAGTTGGTTTTTTTTGTAAGTATCAAAGTTACTGACAACTCAGTTTCTGAAGGACCTCTATTTAATAATATTTTGGAATATTTTTACTTCTATTTCAAAAATTACATGGAAATCATATACCATTATAATTGTCATTGGTTGCTCATTTATAAATCCAGTCAGCTAATTTTGCATTTTACAAAATGCAAACATGGAGGAAGCAGAAAACTTGTAAAACACACTATTTACTAATCTATTTGAATTTTTGATGGTAAAAATCAATAAAGCAATTTGCTAGAAAGAAATCAGTCTCATAAGCCTTTTTTATAAATTAGCTCTTTTTAATCAGATGAATGTTGTGTCCCACTTTTTGGTAATTACTGTAGAATTAATTGTCTAATTTAGGACTTAGGGACATCGAAACAACTAAAAAGATAAATTGAACTGTTTTGTTTGTGTTGATTCTGGGACTTAAAAAACAGCCTGTGATTACTTATAAAAGCTCTCACTATCAATTAACATACAAATCCAACACCTTTAAGTAAAGCCATTAAATCTGTTTCTATGCCCATTTTTCAACACTGCTGTGGATCGAGTGTATTGAAACAACCAAAAGCTTACACTTCCCTGGATTCTGATAGAAAATACTTGGTAATAAAGAGCCTAAAGCTTCCATGTTATTTGTCCAGTACATCAACTTCCTGATTTTTGTGCTGATTTTTCTTGATGACAGACCTTGCAAATCACATTCTCTCCAGGATGGCTATAGGAAGCTGATTACTCTCACTAATCCCTAAGTCAAAGTGACGAGTATTTTATCAGAGACATTACTCTCACAGTTACAGACCTAAACGGTTCGTGTCTTGTAGATCCTACCATATTAAAACCCTTCCAAGCTTAGTGTTCTTTAAGATAAAGGTGTATTGGTTCTGATTATATGAAAAACTTCACATCTTCCTCTGTTGATTGAAACTACTCGGGTGTGTTTACTACACAGTTCTAATACTGACAGATGAGTGTGATTTCAGTGAATGGTCCTACCCTAGATGCCTCTTTGTCCAGCTGAATCTCATTCTGCCTCCCCCGGGTCACTATGCAAACTTCGTGATGGAACAGAAGGGAAGAAAGGTACACAACATTGTATTCCTTTGATTCAGGGCTGGATTTACAAGTCTATTGCAAATGACACTTGGAACTTGTCCATTTTAAGGCATGTGCCTTGTTTCAATCAGTTCTGCTGAATGCCTTGTTAATTATTACAACATTTTCAGATGAAAGAGGCAACACATTTGATCCTGTCCTGTTAGTTTCAACTGGTTCTAACTTTAGGCAGTGCCAAAGAAAACAGGACCATGATTTCAGTGGGACCACTTAAAATCAGTGCCGGTAACAGCGTAACATATTACTAGTTACAGCTCCTTTCCTGGCATCATTATGCCTCTGAAACTATATGAGAAAGATTCCTACAGTTCATATTTATATGAAAAAATAAACACAAATATAGGAAATATAGAGGCCTTCCTTTTGAGTCCTC
The DNA here is from genome assembly GCF_000738735.6 of Corvus cornix cornix. Classification (NCBI taxonomy): domain Eukaryota; kingdom Metazoa; phylum Chordata; class Aves; order Passeriformes; family Corvidae; genus Corvus; species Corvus cornix. The sequence continues at coordinate 95,466,591 of NC_047056.1, forward strand.
TGAGATATTTTCTATTCAGTACAACACTGTTCTGGTATTAGAGCAAAACAGTGGTGTAAGTATGGCCACAACTTGGAGGAACTAGTTTGAAGAAGATAGATTATAAAACAGAGGTCCACAAAACACATCGGTTTTGATTTATGAGGCTGGCATTTCTCAAGCATGTTGCATTATTATTGACTAATCTTTTAAGAGTTATGTGAATGTGAAGGCATGTAACTCACGGGAAGTGGGACAAAGTCTATTAAACTGTAAGTCTCTATTCTTCAAGGAGGTGGTATGTGGAAAATAGAACTCAGATGAATTCCAAAGGTAAATAAAACCAGGCTCAAAGCCTGGTAGGCAAAGGAGAACATCAAGTGGAGAACACTGCATATAGACCGTCACAAATGAAGTCATAAAGCTTCTGAACACTCCAAAGCACTGTTTGCCAGGTGGTGGAGAAAGTGTGAAGTGACTTCTGAGAACCTCAGTCATGACCTTAAGTGACTGCCAGCTGTTATTAACAAGGACAGATGTGGTAATACCATTACATTGCATTATGCAATGGTAAATCACAAAGAAACAGAGGACATGCACAAGCTCCATCGGTTCGTGAACTAGACTGCTTCAGTAAACTTTCATGCATATTGCTCACACAATAATGTAGTTATTTTTCATTGTTATATTACTTTTTAATTGGTTGAAGACAGGATCCTGCTCATGAAATGTAGGTATGAGCAAATAGGGTATTTATTCCCTTGCTGCATTAAGAAATTTGAAAACACATACATACTTCCTGACTCTGGAAGTATATATGTACCTCATCACTGCTACTTTTTAATGTAAAAAGCAGGAGTGTCAATAAACACCTAAAAGTGGCTCAAGATGTATCTTGGATCTCAGGTAACAGTTTATGCTTTCAGAGGCTACAGTCCAAGGCTTCCTGGTCATTCCAAAATGCTGAAGAATTTATGAAGCTATGGTGAAAAGCTCTACAGAACCGTCTCAAAAGGAAAGCTTTGAGTAAGCTTTTGCGTGTGAGATAGTGACATCCAGTGGTGAGTTTGGTTACCTGCACTGATCTCTTCCCCGATGAACAGAGTAACATCAATACTTGCATTTATACTTGAAACACATTAAAATATTTTAAACATATTTTAAAATTTTAAAAAATATTAAAATAGAAAAATATACACAGTTTTTGTGTTCCCTAAGCAAAAAACCATACTTTGATACATTAATTATGAAAATGGTGTGTTCACCTGAAGTGAAAAATTACAGAATCACAGAATGGGTCACATTGGAAGGGACCACAGTGAGTCACCTTGTCCAACCTCTTTCCTTGAGCAGGGTCATCCTAGACAACATTCTACAGGATCGCACCCAGAAGGTTTAATCAAGCTTACAATAAAAGTAAGCAAAAATGTTTAGCTATATTTGAAGAAATAGAACATTTCCTACACTACAGCTGTATTCTTTTCTATCTTGGTCAGACAAAGAATCACTACTTCTCTTTTTCCTGAAAATCTCAGTTCCTATAAAAATGGAGTTCAAGATCTGAGCTTATGATTCTCAACACTCACAAAGCAACTCTCTGTAAACTCGTCCTCCATTTAGGATTTGCAGCCACAGCATATTACCATCTAACTCAAACACAGCTTTTCTAGAGTGGATCCCTCCTTTCAAGATGCAGCTGTTGAAAAGCCCTAAAACTGTCCTTCAAAGTTCTGTTTAGAATACACTCAAGGATGTAGAAGACCTCAATTCACTGTCCTTCTGTGCCTTTCAGAGATAGGTGGTTGTTTTTATTGGAGATGGAGATCAATGTACCTACTAAGCTAGGAAATACTGCTGAAGAAGAGACATTTAAAATCCCTTATTGCATCTGTTCCATTTTGTCTAGAATCATGAGATTCATTGGACCAAAAAGAGGTGAAAATACATCCCACATTAAAAATATGGTATTTCAGTGGATATGGAAAAAGAGAGCATTCTAGGTTCTCATTTTTGGAAACTCACCTCAGTTACTACTTTTTCATAGGATACAAGGCCAACCTCAAACTCCAGCAAATTTGCCAATTAATTTCTGATAATCTCTCTTTTTACAGATTATCATTATTTCACAGTGCAACAAAACTACCTTCTACTATGATAAAGTTGCCAGGTTAATATTACTGTCTCCCTTGTAATGCTTTTCCATGAAGCTGACACCGTGTGCTGTCATGGAAAGACACATTAAGGCAGGCTGAAGGTTTGAGTCACTGCCTGCAAGATACATAGAGCAGTAACAAATCACCTCTGTCTCGTCTCACTCTCTGAAGGACTCAGCTGAGCAGCTATCTGCTTTTCTGTATGCATGGCTCTTTCACAACCAACCTAAATTCAGGTTTTCCAATTAAAAGCAAAGGTATTCCACCAGTCTTAAACATTTTGCTCTCCTTCACTTATACATACAAATTCTAAGCAGGCAAAACAGCCTCTAAATGAATGATCTAATTATTTTGGTTTATCAGCAAGTAGGCCCATACTTAATATTATTACACTATCACTTCATAAATCCAGACACATGATGAAAAAAGTCATGCTTTACTTACTGAGGGTTTCTCTTATGGCTTATGGTACCTACTTTAAAAAAAAACCAAAGCAAACCAACAAGCAACTTCACTCTGAAACTTAGTGTTTCTTAGGCAAGTTTAGCTAGAGGAGACCCAGATAAATTTGAGTCTTTCTGAAATGTAGAAAATGGGAATATTTTTCTGACAAACACACGTGCCCATGCAAGACAAGGTCATCTACAACAGCCAAAAAGGCTTCACTAAGGGCAAATCCTGTCTGACCCACCCGGTGGCCTTTTATGATGGAGTGACTGCAACAATCAACAGGGGAAGACCAACAGACGTCATCCAGAGACTTCCGCAAGGTCTGTGACACGGTCCCACACATCCTCATCACTGAACTGGAGAGGTGTGGATTTGAAGTGTGGACTATTCTATGGATAAGAAACTGGCTGGATGGACACAGGCAGAGGATTGTAGACAATTGCTTAAGTCCAAGTGGAGGCCAGTGACAAACGGTGTCCCTCAGTGCCCTTGTATTGGCATCAGTGCCCTTTAATGCCTTTATTAATGACACAGTGAGATCCAGTGCACCCTCAGCAAGTTTGCAAGTGACACAAAGCTGAGTGGTGCAGATGACACAAAAGAAGGAAGGGGTGTAATCCAGAGATGTTCCGCCCGGAAGAAGCTCCAGGCAGACCTTGTTACAGCTTCCACTGCCCTTCCAATAGGAGTTTCACTTTCTCCCTACTTAGGAGACTTGCATCTATGTATGATATGCATCTGCTCTCTCCCTCAAGTCCGTATCTCCACTCTTGTGAAGACTATTCAAGTGATTAAAATTAGTTTCACAAATACTTCCTTAACTTATAAATTTACAAGTGCTCTGCAATTTTGTACCCAAATGTTTTTCACATTAGTCTAAGATCAGTTTTGTAGATCATCTTTCCTATGTCTTAAATGACATCTATTTTAGACAGAACTGTACATCTCCAAACAAAGATACAACTTTTACTAAATATGGACAGTCTCCACTGTGCTCACATCCATTACAAATTACCTTAATTTAATGAAAACAGGCTACTTGAAGTGAAACTGAAGCCTTCTTCATTTTTACCTGGTTTTAATTTTCAGTTATTTATTAAATAAAGCATTAAAAAGGGAGCAAAATTACACAGAACATTACTAAATTTCTTCCTTTCCTTTCTGTTCTACAAAGAAGCATAAAACTACCAAATTTTCATCCAGTTTTAAAAAAATATATTTATCTAGAAGCCTTAAAAACATGAAGTGCAAATTAAAAGAAATGCAGAGATCATTTTGAATTATTTACTCAAATTAAACTGGAAAATTTGCCAAACTGGGAATTTTTATGAGAAAAAAAGAAAGAAAAAAGTCTGATTAAAAATAAATACAAATTAACTCAATTTAAGATACAGTGAGTGGACAGTTTTATTTATAAAATGCCACTGGCACACAGTACACATAGGAAGTATGAAACTTGATTTATAAAGAAGTGAAATGCTTCACAGAAGCATGGATTCCTGAGTTATTCTGAGTAAAATCTCTAATTTACTGTAATTCACACACAGCTCCAATTGGCTTAAGCAGCAGAAGAATTGATACTTGATAAGCACAGAGTAAAGACATAGCTAAAAAATACACAGGCAAATGGAAATTGGAAGATTGTGTCTCATCAATACTAGCCTTGCTCATGGTGGAAAACTATCTTACAGTGAAGGGCACAAAGACTTGTTAAGACTGAGTTTCATAATTTCACAGCCAATTCAAATGTACTGTAGATACCTGCTGTCATCTCAGTGTCCACAGCCACAATTACAAAGTCCTCTTGACATCGGGCACAAAAATCCTTCTGTTTCTGCATACCCATGCAGAAGAACTGATTACCCGGACAGGTGTTATTACAACCGAAGAAAGAAAAATAGTGTTTGGCACTTTCACTTTTTTTTCTCGGTTTTCCTTCTCTGCTGTAGCATCTTTAGTTCAGTCATTACATTCAAAGTTCTGTAAACCCAGGAGACCTGAAAAGTAAGTAAATTATTAAATTCAACTAATCCATATACCTTTACTTATCCATTTAATGAAAGCACCTACATGAATGAACACATACATACCACAATTATAATAGTATTCACCAGCAGTGGCGCTGAAAATACAAGTGAAATAAACATTCCTCTTGAATCAAAGTATTGGTATTTAGAAAAGAGCCTGAAAGAAAGACAATGAAAATGAAAGATGAAGCTTTATTTAGTGTAGTTCACACATTCAACTTTCCCAGCAACTATTCTACATGGACATTGTACACATCATCCCACATCTTCAGATCACCAAGCATAGGCCAGAATTCTACTGTATTAAGTCAGAAAAAAGAGGCAGTCAATACCTCATCAGTTATGAATATTAATACCAGTCTTTCTCTTCTTTATAGTTTTATGCGCAAAAACTTACTAACATGACTACAAGAGCACATCACAAGAGTGCATCACAAACCATGCTTATTCTGAAGCATCTGAAATGACTTTTCTACGTATTTTGCTAACTTATATTAGAAAAGATAACAAAAATAAGAAATGTAGCAAAGCTCTAATTAGGTCTTATATGACTGACGTGAAACATAAAGACGACAATTAGATGCCAGCATAAAGTGGTGTTAAACACATAACTTCCACTCATATCAGGTAAAGATTAATTCAATGCTCATCAAAATAAACCATCAGTTTGATTCTGGTATACATGTTTAGTAAAACAGACAAATTTAATGCTTTTTATACACATAAGTAAGTATATAAAGCAGCAGTGGGATTTTTGAGAAGTGGGTCTTAACTTCAGCTATTAAACATGAATACCAAAGAAAACCCAACAAAAACAAAGCCCAAAGCTCACATGCTTTTCCTCTTAACCTCAGCACTCTGCTTTTCTCTCAGTTCTTTCACCAGTTAGTTTACAAGCATCCATATAAACAGATTTTAAGTAGTACAATAAATTATACTATTAATAATTATTATTTCTTATAAGTTATGTTGTTTATTTTTATTCAAAAATGAAAGTGAAAACATTTACCTCCAATTCATGGCTGCTAATTCATTGATATATTCAGCACAGTACACTAAGCCTGCTATACAACAACAAAAAAAGTTAGATTCAATACTGATTTAAAAGTAAACTGCTTGTAATAAATCATCTAATCCAAATCCGTATACAAAGCTAGTACGTGTTCTGCCAGTCAGCCATGACTGCTTTGGCTAGGCAAGGTCACTGGATTCTCAGGCTGATAAACCCTGAGACAACACAAGTTGTTACTGCAATGTACAAGCCAATCTTGCTCTTCCTCATGCCATTATCACAGCTGTCGGCAGGGCATATGGTGAACTTGCTTCAGAAACTAAAGCTGACCATATTCAGCATTAGAACAAGGCAGAATAGAAAGCAACTGCTGGCTCTCAGTCGATTTCTTTTCTGCTTCTCCAGGACAGCAACACTTCATTGGGAAGCCGTGACACACACGGCAATGACCACCAAGAAACCTTACTCATCTCAGATCCTCACTAAGGCCAGGGTTTTAAGTCACTACTTCACACATTTTCCTGCAAATAAAATAAATGCATATTTATAGGTCATAGCAGGTTCTATCGCAGATTATCGCCGACAGACACATGCACTGCTAGCAGAGACTCACGAATTTGCAGGCACTGCTCTGGTGCCCGGCACCACACGGTGTGCCCGTGCACTCACCCATGCAGAGGAAGTGCCCGACCTGCACCCGGCGGTGCTGCAGGGACGCGCACGTCAGAAGAAAGCAGAGCAGGTGGAAGGCGGCCAGCCCCAGCAGCCAAGGCTCGGACCAGTCCCGTGCTCTGCGGGCAGAGGGAAAGCGGGTCAGCCAGCGGCGGGGAAGGGGCGTCGCCGGGCGGCCACGGCGACCGGCGCTCCTCCCGCACCAAACGCGGGCCGGTCTCGCTCACGGACCGCGCCCTGCAGAGCCCCCCGCACCAGGCTCGGCAAGGAGCGCGCCCCCAGCAAGGACCTCCCCCCTCCCCGCCGGAGAGCCCCGCTCCCTCGGGCGGCCCCCGATCCCCCTCACCGCCAGCACAGCCGACAGCCCCGGCGGGCCGCGCACCGGCGCCTCCATGGCGGCGGCGGCAGCGCCAGATCTCGCGAGACTTCGGTGGCCACAGCTTCCCCTGCAGGGCAATGGCGGGAAAGGGGCAGCGGAGCCTGAGGTGGCCCCGCATTCCCCGAAGCGAAGGGATTGCAAATGGGCTCGTGTTTTCGAGGACGGGCTGAGGTGGCTCCGCACACCCCGGTGGTTCCTTCCGAGCGTGGCTGACAGAAGCAGCCCTGGCTTTTCGGAGCGGGGAAGAAGCTCTGGTCGCGTTTTCAGCGCTTGATGTCGGGAGGCCACCAGTGTCACCATCTGGTCTGTGGGTGCCCGCTGGACTCGGCACTTTGGGTCCGTGGCCCAGCACTGGTGTTTGCTTTTGGTCTCCTCTCAGCAACACCCAGAGTTGGCTTTAGCGATGAAAGTGCAAGACAAAAAGAGCTTTAAGCCCAGCTGGGAGTTCTTTAAAAACAAACACAGTTGAGCTCGCCAGGCAGGACCTTAAGTCAAATGAAAACCACTACTTCTCTCCCAGCAGTGCCCACCGCGACCCCCGCCAACCTCGAGGGGCAGCGGGGCCCCCTCCTGCTCTTGCCACTACAGCAGAGCTCAAGGACACATTTTTTAACTTTGGAAGTTGAAAAAAAAAAATGTTACAATGGAAAGGGAACAGCTTAAACATCGTAATTTGTAACTCCATTTGCTAAATGTATCTAGGTCTGGAAGAACCAACCACTCTTAAGGCTTACCACTTAAAGAGCATTTCAAACTCAGAATCCTAACAACTAAACTAAATCTAATCTAAAGGATTAGATTTGTTGATCAAACAATACTTTGATATATACCTCCGCATTCAGCTTTCATTAAAATATTTTTTTTCTGACATTTTGGCTTATCAGATGTGAAGTTTTGGCTTCTTTTTCTTTTTCAAAATGTTTTGAAGTGCATGTATAAGTAAATATTACAGATACTCTTTTAATTTAGTTTACCATATAGCCAGATACAGGTCATCATTGTGACCTGGGCTCTCTTCGCTGTCACACTTCTGCAATTTAGTGTGAGATACCTGAAACAAAGGCTTTTAATTTTTTTTTCCCCTTTAGGTTTTTATTAGTCTTTTCTCAACAGAAATAATACCTGGAGGCTAATCAAGGCTTTCACTTGAAGTGTTGTAAAATTAAATAAGGTGATAGAAAGGTGGTCATTTCTACTAACATTGTCTTAAAATTAAAACCAGGGGAGAAAAGATATTTTTATCCCACATTGTCGATTGGAAAACAAGACTGGAATAACCCTGTGCACAAGCACAGGCAGGGGTGTGGTCAGCTGGGAAGCAGCTCCATGGAGAAGGACCTGGGGGTCCTGGTGGCCAACAAGCTGTCCGTGAGCCAGCAGTGTGTTCTTGTGGCTAACAAGCTGTCCATGAGCCAGCAGTGTGTTCTTGAGGCCAAGAAGGCCAAAGGTATCCTGGGGTGCATTGGGAAGAGCTTTGCCAGCAGGTTGCAGGGAGTGATCCTGCTCTTCTACTCAGCCCTGGTGAGGCACATCTGGAGTGGTTTGTCCAGTTCTGGGCTCCTCAGCACAAGAGAGACATGGAGCATCTGGAGCAGGTCTGATGAGGGGCTACAAAGATGATTAAGGGACTGGAGCATCTCTTTTATGAGGAAAGGCTGAGGGAGCTGGGCCTGTTCAGACTTAAGAAGAGAAGACTGAGAGGGGACCTCGTGAATGTCTGTCCGTATCTGAAGGGAGATGTCAGACAATGTTTCCAGGCTCTGCTTGCTGGTGCCATGCAGTAGAACAAGATACAACAGACAGAAACTGATGCACAGAAGTTCCACCTGAACATGAGGAAGAACTTTCCTGTGTGGGTGACCGAGCACTGGAACAAATTGCTCAGGGAGGGTGTGGAGTCTCCCTCACTGGAGATAATCAAGAACCATTTGGACATAATCCTGTGCAGTGTGCTGTAGGATGGCACTGCTTGAGCAGCGTAGTTGAACCAGATAGCCCCTGTGATCCTTCCAATCTGACCCATTCTGTGACTTGTCTGGACAGTCTTACAGCTAATAATAAATTAAATGGTTTTGTGTTTTGTAAATGAGGAATGAGTTTCTTGTAATTGCTCAGTAATTGGCTTCAGAAACTATCTGCAGTAGCTGAAGGGCTTCAGAGAATGCAGGATGCAGTCACTGCTGTATGAGTGGAATATGCTGGTCAGCGGTGAATCTGTGATGCAGACAAGATAGGTGGATAAGAAATTATTTGCTTACTATAGCTAAAACATGCTGAATTAGAAATTCATGGAGCTTTTACTGTCAGCCACTGTAGCAAAGTGGAAACTTTCCTATAGGGAAATAGGAGTTGCTTCTTTAAGTTTGACTAAGATCAAGTTAGTAATGCTGTTTGTCAGCAGATGGTAGCAGATACATAAGTATTCCCATATCTTTTGTGTGGTATGTGTTCTCTTTCATTTATTTTTAATGGAGAATACAACGTGAACAGATGATACATGAAAGGCAATGAACAGATACATTACTCTTTTATAGGGAAAAACTTGTGTATCTGTCCTTTTATAGCTTCTTTGCAGAGCCAGTATGCTACAATTAGATCCTAATTTTTAGAATACTCTACTAACCATAAGTGTACAGTACCAATAATAATAATATAGAAATGTTTCTGTTCTTGTTATAATAAGTAACTTAAGTAGTTTCTAAAACTCACTCTCAGTTTTCTGTTGCAAGATTCAGATTTCTGCGTAATTTCCTTCTACACTACAGTATTACCCAAGCAGTTCAGATGAAAGATAAAAAAAACCTGATTGGTAAAAGGATTTTTTTGCCTTTTAACAACTGAAAAACTTCATTTACTTTACATAGAAAAGGATTTAAAATCAGACATTTATCTTAAGTTAAGTTGCTGAATAAACAAGCTGGCTGGTAAAAGCCTATGTATGACAGGGAATCCCAAACTGAAATGCTCAATTATGTTCCTAGTCATAGCCCTACATGCATGTTTGCTAGCAGATCATATTTCGCAGTACTAGAAACCACTTGGAAGTGCCTGTTATACTTCCTGCTGAGGGAAATGCAACCCTGATTCTGCAGGAGATGTAAGAGGTGTGTGAGCAAGTAAATGGGGCAGCCCCTCACGTCATCAGTCAAGGCAAAGATGGAAGGTGAGCACATGTTGGGGTTAGTGACGGGTATTGAGAGCACAATTTCAGTGCTTTGTAAGATCCCACTGCTGAGTTATGTGGGTACAGGGACTGCTCATCTCTGCATTTCCTGCCTGTCTCACAGCCTGCTCCTGTGAAGTTACATGTTGTACTGACTGTCTTAGATAGTCTTTCCAGAGCTTTGGGAGGCATGAGCAGTTTCACTATGAAAATAAGCTGGGCCTGGGAGAGGAGTCTGGATGATCATGGTTGCTGAGGTCACTTCCAGGCCATCACTTATATCTGCTCTGAAGATTTTGCTTATATTCATGGTTGTGCTCAAAAGCTCTCTTAAATTTGCATTTGCTTCCCAATGCAACTGAAGTGAGCCTGAGTCTGGCACTCATTCTAATACACGTTTCACTAAAATCCTTCACTTTCCCTGTCCTTGTCATTAAAAAATAATTATTTTTGAGTTCTTCCATTATTTTTTTGCAGCTGCTGTCATCTCTTCATCTTTTTATAGTACCACTGTTTATTGGTTATGACATACTTGGAAAATAAGAATAATAATAGTGTTGTAAAGACTTCTAAAGAAATAGAATTTAAAACTGACTGGATTTTTTTATGTATATAATTTGTGATTTTCAGGTTTAGATGATGGATGCCACTTCATATAAGCTTGAGGTTACGCTTGCTTTTGAGAATGAGTTTGACTGGATGACCTCCAGAGATCTGAGCTACATTGCTCTATACTTTTGATTTCCCAGGGATATGGACTGGGACCAACTGGCTGGGGAGCAGCACTGCTGAGCACAGCCTGGGGAGCCTGGGGGGTGCAAAAACCTGAACATAAACCAGCAGTGTGACCTGGGAGCAAATACTGTCAGCACTTTCCTGGGCTGTATTAACAGCACACCCAGGAGATTAAGGGATTCAGCATTCCTCAGAACACATCTGCATCTACCTTTGGATACTTCAAATATAAGGACCATAGAGCTAAACAGCAAAAATTCAGCAGAGAGCTGTCAAAATACTCAGGGAGTTGAAGCATTTGTCCCGGGGCAGGAGAAATGCAACCTGACAGTGCTTATTGAGGGAGCTTATAAAAAAGATGGAGCCAGGCTCTCCTGGTGGCGTGGTATGAGAATGAGGGGCAATGCAACTAAAGTGAAGCTAGAAGTTTGGGCTGGATATAAGGAAAATATATTTCCTCATGAGGACAGTCAAACAATGGAAAAGGTATCCAAAGAGGTAGAATGCCTCTTTTTTGGAGATATTCAGGACCCAGTTGGATAAAACCCTGAGCAATATGGTCTGGCCTCATAGTGAATTTAGCTTTGAGCAGGAGGTTGAAATTACTTTTTAAGGTCCCTTGCAACCTGAATTATTCTGATTCAATGATTCCACAACTTAAAATGAGAAAAATCAACTATTTAGTAGTGTTCACTAAACAATATTGCTTTAGCCTGGAAGTGAAATAAATGCTTTTGTATGTTTTTTTCAGAATCTTATTCCCTTAACTTCCTCTCTTTCATCCACTTTCTGTCAGGCCTTTTTTTCCTCATTGCAAAATATCTTCAGGCATCATCATGCTTATTTTTCTTCCTCTGCTATTCCCAGACAGTATGCACAGTCTGAAATGCAAATATCTTTTTGTTTTCTACCTACTAACATGATCGTCTGTTAAATTATTCCACTAATCCCAACAAAGATCTCAGAATTCTTTCAAAGCCCTACTGTATTCTGGCAAAGCAACCAGGTTTTATTTCTGTTGGGATCTTTGGCCAGTCAGGGTGGAAGAGGCCAACCATAGTTGCAAGCAAAAAGCAGTCCTCACAATCTCAAATCCTGTTCTTAATTATACACTTTACTGTCTCTCTGACTCCTTCTGAAGTGTTCTTCTCACAGAATTGCTGCTTTGATTGTTTTTCATCTCAGAAATACCACCTTGTGTCATTCCATGGGATGGTATGGAAATTAAGCACCTCTACATTTCTTTGATGTGTGACTGCATTGCACCTGACATATAATGCAGTGCATTTAAGTTGCAATACAGCTGTTGTAATAAAGGGCAAGAAGGAATAGAAGTATCTGGGATGTGCAGGGCAACTTTCATGATTGTATCTGATCTGACTACAGAACTTCATGTCAGCATTGTATTTTCTGCTTCAGGACATGCTCTTAACGCACTTCCCAGCTGCTCCTGCCTGTCATTCTTAACATGTAGGGGAAGTACAAGCTGCATGCAGCAGGGAGCAGCAGGAGCAGGATCAGCAACTGGAAGAGACATTTTTTTGAACATGTCATTGTTTTGAGAGATCTCAGCCTTTTCATCTCTGAGACTGAACACTTGATACAAATCTTGTACTTTGAGGCTCCTGCTGCTTCTTGCTTATCATCATTCTCTAATGAATGAAGAATGACAGGTGGAAAAATGGTGGTAATTCAGCAAGAGACAGCCAAGAGCTAGAAAGCCAGCACATCCATCTATTGATCCTGGAGCTATCCATGGTTGTTGCATTCTGGTTTTGTCTATTCCATCTCCTCAGCAGTCCATAGTTCTCTTGGTATAATTTGTCCAAGTGGCTCAGACCGTCTGAACACTTTAGTTAAGATTTGGGTTTTTTGGAAATAGAAGTTGACACACACAAATTATATACTTTCAGATACAACAGTAATTGCAAAGGTGTAAACATCTATACATTTAACATGTGGAAATACTGAATTAGCACCTATCAGCTCCTTAATATCTGTGAGCTAAAAGCATATGACCTGAGAATATTCACGTTTAAATTTTCTGGCACCGTTGTGGGAGCTCCACTGCAACATCTTGCATCAGAAGAGTCAAGAAGCAGTCAGTTAGCCCTCCTCCAGTCTTTCTGCAGTTTGAGGTTTTACAGATTCATAGTCTGTTCCACAGTGTCGTTCCCTCATGATTGGCGGGAAATGTCTCTAGCTGTATTCCTGACTGGATGGGGGTGTTGCAGTGGTGATGATGTTTTGAATTGTTCACACACCACTCTTCAATGTGTGATATATATATTTTAATTCAAGGTTGTCTCCCATAATAGCACACCAGTGCTGACAAGTCCACTGTTGGGAAGATTATGACAGAGTTTTTGGTACTATTCTGTATATGGGTTTTATGACACTTCTGTGTCAGAATTCTCTGTGGAATCATCAGAGATTTTGAGTTATGAGGATTTTCCAATTTTGTAGGTATCTGTGGTATTGCAGCTCCCCTAAAAGCTCAGATGTCATCCTTGTACAAGAAATTAACCTGTGGATGGGAGCTTTGAGGCACTGGAAAATGAAATGTGTGAGAGATAAATCAGCAGAAATGTTTACGAAGCTAACACACAGTATATCTCGAAAACCTGTGAGAAAAGTCAAATTGAACAAAGTCCAAGTCAATGATGAATGCAAGGAGACCACATAGAATATTTTGGGCAAAGACTAATTTTCAGAGATGCAGACGAAAGAATTGCAAACCTAACTCCTGAATTCTTAGTTGCAGGCCTAATGTTTGCAATTCCAGGATTGTGCGATATTTCGACAGTGAAACACATAAAACCATATCTGTTCTGAAAGTTGCCATTGGCCGAGAAACACTGTAGTGGGAGTGGTTGAACATAGGGCATGTTGAAGGTGAGTACAGTGCAAAAGGTAACCAGTTTCAAATTGAGAGTTGTGGGATTTAGATTGGAAAAGCCCATGTTCTGTTGAAATAAAGTAATTCAGCAAGAAATATGTATCCATCCAGTAACTATTTCCTGTACTTCCTTTCTGGAAAAGTATTCTACAACTGGGGATCCTCTCCTCCAGCTCCATCCTCCCATTTTTACTTTCTGTGTCCAGTCCTTCCCATGCCCTGCTTGTACCATAAACAGTAGTGCCAGAAAGTAAGGTAGTAGCCATTTGTTAAAAAAAAAATAAAATGATCCCCTGCCTTTTGGTGGCATACTAGAAAATACAAAATAAGAAATAAAAAGCACAGCAGAGGAAAGACAGTGACAAAATATGGTAACACCTGGGGCACCAATAAAAATCTATTCCAGAGCCTGCGTTATGAGTTGAAGGACAGTGCTCTTCTGGGTGCTTGACCCCACACACAGCAGTATGAGGAATGGCAACATTCACCCCTTTGCAGTGTACATTGTAGCATCCTTTCCTTGTTACTGCTGTTTTCTCTGGGGTACAATTAAATTTTATCTTTCTTAACAGCACTGTCTATGGTTTCAAAACAGGCTCTCCTAACATGTTGCCAGATGTATTTACATGACTTGACTATGGGTAGCACACATTCACAGAGGGACAGGGAGAGAAACTGTTTCACTGTTGTCCTAATGAAAACAAATAATGTATGATCCTATGAAAGTAGCTGCTCTGCCCTCCTTGCCCCCTATCCCTGAAGTGAAACTACTGAATGGCTTCACTGTGTCATTAGCTGCTGCTATGGGAAAGATGCAGGCAGAGATCTTTAAGATTGTCCAGGCTTTCACCACTAGCAGTAGATAGGCAATCTTCCAGATGTCATGAACCACAGGAATTCACTGTCCCTCACCAGTACAATACTGAGTCAAAGTTGGGGCTCTAGCATTATCAAATCTCTTCAGCTTCAGAAATGCTCATGGGGAGACTGCAGGGTATTGGGATGTTCTCACTGGGGAGAGTGGTTAATCTCCTTTTTCCGAAACCTTTGAATATCTCTTAAGAGAGTCCTCCGGTCTCTTCCAAGCTTCAGAGACTTTGTGTTGAGTAGTGCAGTAGCCTTGTTTTTCTTCTCCCAAACAAAATTTTTTTGTTCCCTGTAAAAGAGGTGGATTTTCCTGGGATTAGCACACTTAGCTTTTGTCCCTATTTTTCAAATGTTGCCTTCATTTTAATTTTAACTTCATGCAACATTGACTCGGTAGGGTGGGACTCTGCACGGATGGCCTTGCGACTTTTCAGACTGCTATCAGATCATTCAACCTCACAATGAAATTTTTAGTCCTTTCAATGACTGAATTCACCAGAATCAGGGTGGTGACCCTCTGATAGCTGCCCTTGTTTTTGTTCTCCTGAACTGAAGATGTGATGGTGCCATAAGATTGATGGGTTAAATACTGTGTTGTTAAATAAAGTTGTTTTCTTTGGAAGTAGAAAGGCCACGTATACATTTTTGTCTCAGCTTGCAGTTTGCAGTGATGATCCCACCAAGATGCTGCTCTGGCTGTTTTTATTTTTTTTGGAAGGTCCGTAAGCTTGTGACTGGTCTCCTATTACTTTCCTGATCATTCTGGATTTCCTTCAACTATAGAGGAAGGACAAGACACGAATATTTCCAGATCTGTTGCTTGCAAATAGCAGGAGGACTTCAGAGTTGCTGAATTCTTGCTTTAAAGGCTGTACTTTGTGTCCCCAGTAACCCTGGTACTCTGGATTGCATCTCAGTGTGAAGCTTTCTGCTCAGTTCAGGGGAGAAACCACAGTGTGTGCATGGGCTGTGTGCCCAAAGTGTACTCCTTGTAACTCCAAGCATGGATACTCAGCACATTCATACCTAGGAGAAGTGATGCTGCTCAGTAAACCGTTAATGTACAGTTCACCTTAACTGTTCAAGTTGAGTATGTTATCCTTAGTTAATTAACTCAGTTCATCCTCACTGGAGAAAAAAAAGACTTCTACAGGCTGAAGGTCTAAGACAGAAAGTTGAAGAAATCTGTGAGAATTTCTTTCCATGGAAACATTCAGAGAGCTCTTTAATTTGGTTAGTTTCTGTTTAAATTGAGGGAATGAAATACTCCTCTGTGTGTTTGATATTTTTATTTGATCTGTTGAACATACAAAGGGAAAATCAAAGTAGTAGTTTTAGTATCTGTTAACTACTCATCTGCTGGGGTTTTTTTTTGCAGATATCAGAGCATTTTTGAGGGCTTACCTCTAGTTTTGGTGGGGTTTTTTTAGTGCTGTTGTAAGGCTAAGGCTGTTACAGGAAAACCTTCCTTTTATGGAAATGGACTTTTATGGACTAAATGGTACAACGTTTGTGTTTGTCAGTGTCAGTAGCAGATTCCTAGAGAAGAATATAAGATCGGAAAAATCAGATAGTGATACTTGCCCAATAAATTCTCTCTGTATCTCGCAGCTCTTTGCTTTTGAATACTGAGAGCTGGAAGAAATTTTCTGTGATTGAGATTTGAATTGAAGTTGCTAAAGGCTCAGTGCAAATCATTAACCAATTCCTGGTGAACACCAGAAACAGATTTAAAGAGTGTTGGTGTCCAAATATATGTGCAATAAACCCAATATAGCTCAGCTGGGTGTGAGTCCAAGGGTACTTCAGCGCTCAGTGGAAGATGAGGAGAAACTGGCATCCAGCACCTTTTTCCTGTTAAAAAGCAGCGGCAGGTGGCGCTCTGACTTTGCTTTTCCTCAGGACATCGCCGTTTCAGGAGTACTGGAGCAGTATTCACAAAACAGGATTTGAGGAACATTCAGATGAAGGAAGTTTTGTGCTGCAGATCGTCATCATAGTAAAAAGCCCAGCACACGTCTTAAGTGTATGGAACAGCGCCTATGCTTCCTGCAGGTATTAGTAATTGCTCTTTTAGCCCCTACTGCTAAATATTTTCTGTGGGTACAAAGACACTGCAGACTTCTGTAGGACCCTACTTGTTAGGGAAAAATCCAGGCAGGGTCTTTTACTTTAAAGGTTAGGGAAGCAAAAAAATGCCACCAGTAAGACTTTAAAACTGTGTTGGGCATCTCTGTGGAAACATTTTAAACTGTTCTGCTTTTTTTGAGTGTCTGTTATGAGCCAACACCTACTGCCAGTGTGTCTGTCCCATGCAGTCTGCTGTGCTGTGCATGAGAAACAGCATCTGCTTTGGTCCATGTGTGCTGTGTCCTACAGCTGTTGCTGCTACCAGGAAAGGAAGTGTGTATTTGGAACATGGGAGGGCTGATGAATAGGAGGGCAGTAGTCAAGTGACTCTGAGCCCTATGACGTGCTTTTACTAAGTAGAATTTCTTTGTACTGTACTTGATCACTGTTGCCCCCTAAGAACATTTATTAACCTCAGAATAATTTATCTATGAGGACAATGAAATTACCTCAGAGTTCTGATTGCCTGTGGATTCTGGCATCCTCCCTGGTGCAACTTAAACTGTGGACCCCAGTGGCTCTTGGTGTCTTTGTTGAGGCTGGCTCTGGAACCTCCTCTAGCTGCACAGAACTGGAGAATCTCCATGTGATGATGTGATGGACAGTAGAATCCTGGCATAAAATTTAGTTTCACAAAGGAGGGAAGACCTGACTTTCTTTCCAAGAAGAATGGTTGCATTATTAGGTAAGCAGTTAATCCTCCTTTAGTTTCCTGATTTTTAATGTATAATAATCAAGTGTTTGGTTAAACCAGGTTTTGGCCATCTGTTAGGGGAAAGCAGATTACTACAGAGAGGTGCTGTTGGGCTGCATTCACAAGAATCCAAGTTCCTTGTATTCTCTAGACACTCATGATGATGGTGTAGGGAGAAACTGCCCTAAAAATGAACGGAGTGATTCAAGTCCTTTGGAGAAGGAAAGTTTTGGTAGAGAATGGTGCTAGCACGCTGTACACAGTGGAGTAAGAACTAGGGTTTACTATGACTATGGACATGTGCCTCTCTGGCTTATTGAGATGCATTTGAAGATTATGGAAAATCCTGTATGAAACCAGTCTTGTTGAATTTTTGTATATATTGTCAGTGGGATTAGTGCTGAAGTGCAGCCTGACCTTTCTGTATGCCCATTTCCCTGTTCAGGGAATGTTCTGGTAGGAAGAAAAGTTCAGTCTGAGTATGTGCCCAAATGTAGACAATATGCAGTCATGGAAAAATAAAAATCCTAGAACTTAAGTGCACCTGAAAAATGGGACCTGAAACTTGTATTATATAAAGTTCTGTTTCATTTTTTTTCCCCTGTGATAGCTAAATGTTTGTTTTGTAAATTGCAGAACTGTTTTTGATTTCACAATATTGGTCTCCTGGAAAACACTGCTGAAGGGTCTTCTGTTAAGAACAGTGAAAATCTGTGCTAGTTGCAAGCAACAAAGGCATGGACTTCTTTAGGGCTTCTAATGAATGCTTCTGTGGAAAAAAATAGATAAATATAAAACATTTCATGGAACATACATGAATGTTACTGATTGAATAAGGAGATGACGAAAGAACAATGGGATTTTCAAGTCTTCACATTTTCTTGGGAAACTATGAACAGTTTGTCAGTGGTGTACAAAGAAACCCTGGAGTAAACTGAAAAAAACAGTAATATAGACTGCAGTTCCATTTTATTGACATCAACTGTAAGCAATCTTAGTGATAATTTGTGTATTGTAATTAGCAGATTCACAGTGTAGTGATTAATGGGAGATGCAAACCTGAAACAATTTTAGTAATTAAAATGTTTAAAAACAGATGGAGTTAAGATATTTGCTACATACATGACAGTGGAAATTAAATAATATCTGATAGGTAATATTAAAGGAAAACTCGATATCAAAGGAAAATTTTGGGACTGGGAACTTGAATTGCAATGTCAGAAAATAAGAACTATTGATTTACTGTATTAATTCTTCTAAAAATGTGTGTGTGCATGAAAGTCTGTGCACTTGGTGTTCTCTCCTAACAAGAAAGTTTGAGAGAAAAGTGTTAATTACAGAAAACACTTTTTTCTTACAAATGTTTGCTGGAAATAAGAACTATTAATTTAGGCTGTACTAGTAAGAGGTTTGACTATAGTAGCTGAAGGGGGCAGGACTACCAAAAGCCTTGCAGGCAATTCACTTTTATGGGAATTGTGTGCAAGACTTGGTCAGCTCTCTGATTTTACTTTGTCTCTCCAACTGCTTTCTTTAAGAAGACTTGTTTGGGGATAAACCTAAGGAGGAAGACTCCTGTGTGGGGCATTCTCTAAGTAAAGACTTAATGCACCTTTTCCAGATAGATCAGTAAGCAGCATGTTCAACTGATGTTCCTACCCGGTCAGGGTACTGGGGGTATTCATTTTTACATAGTTTTCTATGTATTTGAAAGTAAAAAATTGGTTCTACCTTGTTTAGTCACCCATCTTCAATATGCATTTCTAAATACTGGAGAATTACTAGTCTAGAGAAATGATGAGTATAATTAAGGATTTAAAAAATGGCACTGTTCCCTCACACAATGGTTTTTTTATTTCAACTGAATGCTATCAATGTGGCATCTCCATCTCTGGATATTTTCAAAACTTGAGTGGACAAGGTTCTGAGCACCGTGACCTAACCTCGAACTTAGCCCTGCTGAGAGTAGGAGGTTTGATTGGATGGCCTCCATGGTCCCTTCTATTGTAAATTTTTGTATTATTGTGAAGATTCATTTTGAACTATAAAAATATCTCTTTTATAAAGGACGAGATAACTCAGTTTTATTCTGACATAAACTCTTGGTATAAGGAATATATCACATTTTTTTTCCATAAACAAATACACTAAGAATTTTTCTCCTTGATTTTTTTAAATGAGAAGAGTCCTTTCTGCAGAGTTATATCTTTTCCTTCACCTTGATGATCAATAGTGTTTCTTGAATAAGACTTTTTTAAAAGAAAATACTTTTACAGCCAAGTCAATACCCATGAGTCTGCTTTTGTTAGTCATGAAATATTCCATTTGCTTTCCATGCATGTCTTAATTGTTATCCTTTTTTTTTAATATGTATTAAAGGACACTTTTCTTATGCAAGGAGAGAGTTCAATATTTGGTTTTTTGTGATACATTTGGCAATACCACAAATTTCATACCAGGGGGCTGTTCCAAAGAAGCCATTTAGCAGTTAGTCTCTGAGAAGGGGTGGGAACAAAGACATTGCTGAGGACACCATGCAGCTTGAGGCCCTTCCAGGATCAGATACCAGAGCAGGGGGAGCTGGCATGGTGACAGCCATGAGACAGCTTCTTCAGCCTCACCAAAGAGCCTTTAAACAGGTGTTTGTGCTCAGCTTTGAGAAAATGCAGTTTCTGATAATCCTGTTGAAATGTGTCGTGATAGTTATACCCACAGGCTCACCTCAGCAGTTGATCAGACACAAGGTGTTGGCAGAGTGACAGTCCAGTGTGTATCAGTTCCTCAAAACACTGGTAGACTTGGAGTTTGTATAGAGCCTAGACGCAGATCAAGACATCCCCAGTCCTTCAGAGTCTAGGCTGAGAATTCTTGGAATCATTTTAGAAACTGGTAGGCTTTTAAAATAGAGAACACATTAACTAGGAAATGACTCTCTGGCAGTGCTTAAGCAATGCCTTTACCGAAGTCAAGTTATCACTCATAAAAATAATAGCAAAGGCTGTTTAGGATTACACTTAAGAATTACATTTTAAAGGCTGTTATGGGAATTGAAAATAATTTATATAAAAACTTGCAATGTTAAAGCACAAGAAATAATTCAAAACCTAGGTCTGTAAAAGCTGTTCTGATAATTTTTTGTCATCAAGATGAAGTCGGTATCACTGTCAGTTCAGGAAAAGTTACAAATTACTGTGTATTTTGTAGTGTTACCCAGTGTCACCCAAAGGCTACAGTACAACCCAAACATACAGTGAGACAATGACAGATTGTAATTACTAATGTTTCATCCTGAACAAACCCACACATGCTCTTCTTTCCTTGTAATGAAAGGGTAGTTCTGAATTTTCTTGGTGGGCAGAAGACATGCACCAAGATATCTATTTCTGCTAGCTTGCCTAAAGCAAGCTCAGTGCTGTAAAATTTAAAACAGAAAGCTATGAAAAAAACACAGGAGAGGAGATCAGCACAATGTGAACAGCTGGCAGCTACCCAATTGCCTACTGTATCTGGTATTCATAGCACCCCAGTTTCAGTGTTTGCATCATTGTGAGTGAGATGAAGTCATAAAGTATTAACAAGTGATTTGATTTTTTTTTTCTATGATAATATTAATAGGGTACTGAGGATGGGGTGCTTTTGTGATTTAAGGTAACAGCTTATCAAATGAAATGTAGTGTAGCCAGCTCTTCATTCTTGCCAAGGGGACAAGGATTAATGTAAGCTCTTGAAGTTTTTACACATTATGGTACTAGACAGGAATGTTTTATTGCTAAAGGAGTTCAGAAACAGAAGAAGCACTAATACATTTGGGGCAAGATGAAGACAAGGTGGCAAAAGCCAGAGCGTGTCACACAGGAAGTGAAGAGAAGAAAGCAAAGAGAAAGCATTCTTAAATGACTAGGACAAAGGGCCTAGAAACAAAACCAAAACCAAAAACGCCTGAAGCATCAACGGATTAAAACTAGCTCTCCCATGGGTGATTTTCAAATATATGCAGACCTCCAGAGCTGCCAAGTACCAAAAAGAAGAAATGCTTTAAACAGAAAAGAAGAAATGCTTTAAACAGAAAGAAGCTGGGTAGGGAGGATGGCCTCAACCAGGATGACCCACATATTGCCATGCTGCAAGATTTTTCCTTTGTCAACGTAAAACTGACACTTGGAAATTTTCACTTTCCATCATCATTCACTTTTCCATGGTCAAGCATTGTGGTGGGTTGACTACGGCCAGTTGCCAGACACCCACCCAGCCCCTATCATTTCCACTCTTCAACAGGACAGGGGAAGAAAGTAGGATAGAAAATCTCAAGAATCAAGATACAGACAAGGATATGGATCACTTAGCAATTACCATCAAGAGCAAAACAGAGTTACCTTCAGGAAAATTAATTTATTGTCCATTAGAGTTGGATGGAGAGAAGCAAAGACAAAAATTAAAGCACTTCTGTTCCACCCGCTTCTTCCCAGGCTCAGCTTCAGTCCTTCTTTCCTGGCTCGTCTGTGTCCTTCTTTCCACACACTGAACAGGACAGAGGGATGTGGAATAAGGACTGTAGTCAGTTCATAACACTTCATCTCTGCGCCTCCTTCCTCCCCGTCTCCCTTGCTCCAGCATGGATTCTTTCATGGGCTGTAGTCCTTTGCATGGCCTCTCCAGTAAGCAGTTCATTCAGAGCACATGCATCTGCTCTGGCACGGTGTCTGCCATGGCTGCAGCGTAGCTATTTGCTCCAGCATGATCCTCCAGCATGATCAGGGTGACAGCCTGCTTCCCCATGGTCTTCTCTATGGACTGCAGGGGAATCTCTGCTCCAGTGCATGGAGCACCATTCCTACCTGCTTCTTCTCTCACCTTGGTGTCCACAGGGCTGTTTCTCACATGTTTTCCCTGCCACTGTACTGCACTGGGGGTTTTGCCTCTCCTTAAATGTATTCTCCCAGAGGTGCCACTTGTGGCTGTGGGGCTCAGCTGTGCCCTATGGTGGATTGGTTGGAGCCATCTGGAACTTGATGTGTCCCACACAGGATAGCCCTGTTCCTGCCCACAGTGACTCTTCTGCATCCCCCACTGTCCAGCATTTTGCACATAAACCCCAGTACAAGCATCATGACACCTCTAGCCACTTTCTTCAAAAAATGTAGGAGACAGAGACAGTATATATGTTGTCATTACATGTCAGGCCATGCTTATTTGAAAAATATCAGTGTTTATGGTCTTCCCTATGGCCTAGATCTGAAAATTACAGCAGTATTGTTATTTTTTTCCAAATGGGGACAAAGGTAATTGATGGAGTCATAGTGCTTATCTGCATGTGATTGATAGGGCGAATCCCCTCTCTCACTGGGTAATACAATCTTACCTAGACAGTGAAAGATCACATTGCCAGTTCAGGCATGCACTTTTCTTGTGCCACAGCATGATGGAGCATTCCTTTGCTAGTCTTTCTGCAGGCAGAGATGGCTGTGGAATTTGTAAGTGCCAATGTTTCGAACACTGTGAATAACTGAAGCCTGATTTGCTCTTCATTACTGATGTGAAGATGCAAGAGAAAGATTGTTCCTGTGGCTGGACTACAGTTTCTGCAGCAATTGTCCTCCCAGCCTACAGCAACTACTTGTAGCACATGTAATGCACAGGAGGAGCTCAGAATCTGAAATGCTATTTTCAGCCTTTTTAGTAACAGTGGTGATAACTCTTGCCATGATTTAAAAAATCTATTAAATGATTGTTAGTGAAGTGTTATTTTGGGAAAAAAAATTACTTGTCTTGTAAATCCATGCTGGTTTTCACAGGCACTATTGTGATGTTTGCTTTCCCATTCAATTGCTTTCTGTCTTCTGGCTTTTGATGAGTCAAAATCCATGCAAGGACTGTCACTGTTGTATGTATGAAATGAGAAATTCCCAATTTTAGGAAGCTATAGATGCCTTTTCCATAATTGCTATAATTTCTTTTGATGGATAATTTATGGATGTAATCTCATAACAAAACTACACATATGACAGTTGAAACTGCATAACCTTTGCTGGGAATAATATATGCCACTGTAAGACAGTGAGAGGAAAGGATTCCTAACTCTAACAGTGTGTATGGAAATCTGTGTGGCATCTTCTTGATAGTATGGCCTGAGTAACAACAGCTGATACAACAGGAATATGAGTGAGCAAACAGAATACCCCAAACAAACTATTCTGAAGGGTATTTGCCCAAAAATCTGATACTGCTAGGAAGAAAGTAACAATGATCGAGTTTGCTTTAGATGACCTTCATTATGATTAAATTATAACAAAGAAATTACCAAGATACTTCTGAGAAAATAAATCAATTTGAAAACTAAAAAAAGCTTGGAAAGGTAAAAAAAAAAAAAAAAGGCTTGAAGATTTGTGATTGTGGGGAGAGATCCTGGAGTTAGTGGAACAGAACAGCAACTTAGTCAGATGCTATGAGCATCCAGGCAACAGTCTGGGTGGCAACACAGAGACCCACACCTTAGATGTGTGTATGTGTGTATGTGACATGCTTCTTCATTAGCGTGTCTTGGCAGATTGTAAGGACATACACATAAAAGTAGAAAACCCGTATCTCCATTAGCAGCTGTGGGTAAGAATGGAGAACTTCTCCAAAAGTGAGGCTATGCAGTGTGGATGCAGGAAGAAATGGATGTGTCATTTGAACAGGAGCTCCAGAGTGGTGAGTGGGTGGCAAGGTGGATAACATACCCACAGTGGGTATGAGGGGAAGACAGGTCTCCTTTTAAAAGCAGAAGTGACACTGGTACACAAAGAGTTTGCACTTCAAGGTTAAAAAGAAGAGCAGAAAGAGGAGTGTGGGACAGATCAGCAAAGAGAACATTCTGGTACACAGCTGAAAAAAAACAAAAAGGTGAAAAAATTGGGCAAATATAACACAGCAGTTGACAACTAGTGCAGTGCTGGAACACATCGTTCCAGAGGAGGAAAAGCCATGCAGCACTTTAGATGATTGCCAGCCAAAAAAGGACTGCATAATTAGAAAATTACAGTTAAGGGGAGCTTTCGTGAAAACACATATTGGCAACACCTCCCTGCCAAAAAACTCCCCAAATCATCATTGCAAATATAAAGAATGTTAATGAACAAGAGTAGGTGCTGCTGAAGGAAGCTGCTTCCAGTTCAGATGAGCAGTATTGTAAAATTTGGGGAGGAAGAGAGCAGGGGGAGGCAAGGGTATCTCTTTGAGTGGTGACTGACTGTTTTCAGAAAAATTGGACAGTGAGCGGTGAGGCGAAGGTGAACCACTGCTCTGCTTTTAGAAAGCTGGAAGCTGTTTGCAGGAGATCTTACATGCAGCTGCTGAGATAGTGTTCATATCTGCCTCAGCCTTTTTTGCTTTTTTTTCTTCAAGCAGTCCAAATTTTACCAGTAGGGAAAAAGGGAAATCATTTTAATGAAATAGGAGCAAAACATAATTCTTACTGAAACTAATCCCAGCTGCTTGAATAACCAAATGTCTGCTAAAGGTGATTTTCTCAACCCCTTTATTTTAGTGAAAATGTATGTGACAGCACTCTGAGTATTCTCACCTGTATTTGGCTCTTCATATCAATGATGTGTGCATTTATGTCGTAGAAGAGAAAGCTACCATGACCAGAATATTCTTGTTCCTTTATTGGCCAAAGATAAAGTAAAAATATTGGAAATGTCTCCCTGCAACAGCAATTCACTATGTAAGGAACTCTCCTGTCCCAGCAGGTAGGGCAGTGGAGGGCAATTCCCTTCTCTAGAACAGGAACATCCTAGTACAGTGCTCGTGTTCTAAACAAACTCTCAGCATTGACACATAAATGGCTGAGGTAAAGTGCAGTGCACTGCTAAAGATTAAATATGAAATGCTTTTTCAGTAGAGATGCTCCAAATATCTTTATAATCTCATTTGGATATACAGGGTAGTGTGGTTGCTAGAAGAGAACTATACCATTTAGTGACATATAAATTTACTTATTTGATAGGACAGGTATAGCAGGTGGGTAGCAATACCAGCTCTATGAGCAGACCCCCCTCCCTCCCACCAACATGCCCATGTACATGGGAATCAGAGCTTCAGTCCCAGCAGCCCAGTGTAGACCAGCTAAGTACCAGTGAGGTACTCTGACTGGTTCTGTGCTGCAGCCACAGTGGACAGCCCAACTCCCACACATGGTGGTTCCTGTCCTTGCACTTTTGCTTCTATAGATGTTAGACATCTGTGTATTATGACTTCATTTGAAGCAGATAGTGCCATAATTATTTATTGCTTTCTAATGGCTTTGCTAATCTTGTAGCCTCAGACCAGCCCTTGAACTTTCTCCATCACTGAGGGCAAGTAGAGGCTGCTACCAATTGTGGTTTATGTTACTCATCAGGTTCTGCCCTGGTGTGTTTCAGAAAAATGGGTATATTTGTTATCCAGGTCGAACCACGTGAATCCGATGAACTCATGCTGCAGGTAACCAACAGCAGTCCATTGCACAGGTAATCTGTGTTTCTGTGAAATCTGCTGGGTAGTATGACACCTGGAAAAGGTTTAAACCAGTTGTCTGCAGTCTCTGGGTTGCTCCTCTGGAACCTTTTGCCTGCTTGGCCTGTGGGTGATTCAAAATTGCTGGTGGTCAGATAAGAAAAACAACTTTGAATTGAGCCATGAGATTGATATAAGAGCCTACAAATCAGTGTCTTGGGTGTTCAGTTATGTAACTCCAAGTCTGCTAAGCTGTCTCCATGCAAAAGCTTAGGAAACAGTGGCTGCCTTTCAATGATCTTCCTGACCTTTTTAAGCTTTCTTGATGTGAGAGGGACGTACATGATCTGTAGTTATTTCCAATATTGTCTATGCAGTCATTGGTAGGACAACACAAAATGGTGCCCTACCCCCTGAAGTGCAGTATCCTATGTTCTCACTACAGAAAGGACACTGCATGCAGGCTCCAGTGTGCAGCTTCCCGCTTCATTCCAACAAGATGTGCAACTTCTCTTACGTGAACCAATTTTCAGAGACTGGATGATCTCAACATCCCCTGCCATCTTGAAGTGCCAGTGTTTATGTCAAGCAGGAGGGGCAAGCTGGGCTTTACCCGGGTGAGGCAGTGCCCAGCCCCCAGGCCCCCAGCAGGGGCAGGCTTTCCACCAATCATATACTGGGGCAATGTGGACCCAGCCTCTGATTGACAGAGATGTCCATCAATCACACGCTGGGGTGCCAGCCCGCCTCTGATTGGTGAAGCAACCAGAAGTCCCACTAGAGGGGTGGGGCCATGGAGCACCAAGGCCTTAAAAGGGGCTGACCATGCACTTACTATTTATCTGAGCTCTGCCTTCTCTTGTTCTGGAAGAACATGGAAGCCCAGGATTTGGTAGCTATATGTGTGTTTTTCTGTACCCTTTATGTCTTTCTCCCTCTTCTCCTCATTCTCTTTACATGGAGGATTTTTGGGTAATTTAACATCTCATAGGTTTAAAAGTTTCTAGGTTGAATGGGCTGAGTTTATGCTAAGTTAATATTAAATTAATACTAAGTAATGCTATAATAAGTGTTTTATATTGAGTTTGGTATTGTATTTACTCCTTTGCCAAAGTTCCGTAATTTTCATTATTTTGGCCAGTAAACTTTTGTGTATTTGTGATCTCTTGAGAATATCTGGTTGGGATTTCTCCTTGCACCAAATTAGAGTAAAGGGACCTTTGGTTTAACCCCTGGGTTTAAGTTCTGGGGTGTAACACCAATATGGTCTGATATTGCAATGGATATAACGCCAGCTGTCGTATGTCAAAGTCACACCTAAGAAGAGTCTGTGTTGCTCACTAAGCTGCTGATGTAGACACCATTGGAGTGCTTCAGATGGCACCATTGGAGTGCTTCAGATGGCACTTAACACCTTTTTTGGACTGCAAAGTCATGCCCCATGCAATTTCTTCTGGTTTCCAAGAGCTTCATGGTTAGAGTTTAACAAAGCATTGTCTTTTCTGTAATTTTGTTGGAGGTATCTTTGTGGAAAGAAACAGATCCTTTTTTTTTTTAAAAGATTTGCCACTGCTGTTGTATCCTTGCACATTGTCCTGGCGTGCAGAGAGGATGTCTTGGGCTTTTTGGCATTACCAGCCACAGGAACTCTTCCTTGTTTCTGAGAAGGGTAGAGGAAGGAGGTGAGGTAAAGAAGCATCAGGGGGTTGGCTGGCATTTCCAAACCTGCAGGAGATGGCTACAAAGAGAGCTCATAGAGCACTATACTTGACTACTTAGGCAGATAAAAGTCTTTGAAATTTAGGCTTGAGATTTTTATCTTAAGTTGCAGCTTGAAAAAGGTGGCCAACTGTTTTTGTGCTTCCTGCTTCAACTGTCCAGAAGATAAAAGAAGGCTGAGCATACTGTTGCAAAAGGAGAACTAGCTGTCAAAAACACGTGTATAATTCTGAAGGATGCTGAAAGGCACTTTGGCCACATGACCTTTCCACGAGAGCACTACTGTATAATGACATTAAGTGCAACAGCACTACATGGATGGATAAGTGGTGATATGACAAGTTATTTCTGAAGTGTCACAAACTGTTCTTTGTTCTTGAGTTATTTTGAATCCCTACAGAATAAGCTTTTCCCTATTGCTGCAATTTTATAAACTCATACATTAGTGTTTTCCTGTTTCTTTCATGGCCATCTCGTGCATAATCTGCCCCAGCAGAAAAAGCTAGATGTGCACTAGTTCTGTGCTGCTCTGTTAATGTGACTCATGTGGTATTTCAAACTAAAAATGTGGTACTATTTGTATCCTTTACCAGAGTAAGAACCTGCAACTAAGCAATATATAGCACAGCTGCTGAACTGCAGAGTTATTGGTGATAACTTGAAAGAACAGAATCTCTGAGTATTTTATTTTACAAAGTCCCTTTTGCAATGCATCAGCTCCTGTGTGTCATTTAAAAAACTGAATAGGATGCAAGCATTGCTTCTGGTGAGACTGACAGCTAACATGAGCTGTCCTCAATGATCCTCAAGTTTTCAAAGACCTGTTCTTCAAAGAACTGCAACATACATGTATTAAGTAAAAAATGTAAAAATTTCAAAACTTTCTGCTTTCCATGATCCAAGCTGATAATGTTAGCATTGAGATGTCAGTGCTTTAGTCTCAATATGGCTGATGAATTCAAATGTTTTATAAACAAGGTTTTTTTTGGTTTTTTTTTTTCTGGAAGATGTACTTACGATCATCTGTTTTACATATACAATGATCTGTGTGAGTTTATACACCTTGTCAGGAACTGGGCTTTCTATACATTTTTGAACTGAACAATAATGGAGTTGACAACATGTTATAAACCAAGGTTTTATTGAGGCAGTGGGAAAGATGAGCAATGACGCAGCTGCGTGGAAACTTACCCAATCCCCAACAGCAAACACAGCATCATTAGCAATGCCATGGTTTTGGTGGACTTCCAGGGACACTTGGTGTTGGGAGTCATCTGGCCACAACTGCCAGTTGTGCAGATGACTTCTGCAGGTGAGTAGGAATCATGTCACCCCTTGGCTCCCCAAGTGGCACTGTGATGTGAGAGAATCCTACCTTAGATGAATAATGTGGGTGGTATCCTGCCTATACTGCCCGTGTCAGCCAGGGCAGGGTGTTGGCTTTCTGTCAGTGTGTCTGATACTGGTTGGGCCAGGGTGTCACCAGTCCGGCTGAGCTGACCGTATTGGTCAGAGGCAGGATGTCACGAGGCTTTCTATACATTAAAAGAGAGTAAGTATAAGCTCTCCATTCCTTGCCAATGCTTTAGCCAGCAATTAATGAGAAGCAGTGTATAACAGAGTCAGAATAGGGGTACCAACCAGGTAAACTGTTACGGGAGATTATTTTGGGTTGCTTTTCAATACTTGAAAATGTTTTCCTTATTTTCTCTCTACCTTTCAAGTACAGCATGTCTTTCATTCTACTGATACCCAGGTAAGCCCTTGATGAATCCTAGCATGTGCAGCTGGCTTCCAGGGACTGAAACTGTAGCTTAGATAATTCTTGTCAATTTTCCATCTGGAAGAATGTGTTGATGTATTTTTTCAGACCAACTGAAGGCAAGAGATTTTCTAGGCGCTGTTAGAACAATGGGTCAAGTGAAGGATTCCTACCATTAAAAAAAAAAACAACAAGCAAGTGTACCATAAAGGACAGTTAAAGAACCAGATTGTTTAAAAAACTGTTTAAACCAACTTGCTTTTGATTGCAATCCTGATAGTTTTTGAGATGCAGGTGTACTCTGATACCAAATTAATAACTTTTCAAAGAAGCAGTAAGATAGCACGTAACATTTTTAGATTTTCTTTTTTTAATCAAGAAATAATTTGAGAGAATTTAATACAGCCATGCAACTGCAGTGACTAATCCTATTTCTTGTGCTCCTAATGGGAACAAAACAACTGTTTCATTTGGCCTTCTGAGATTTTATCTTCACATGGACACTTCAGGGTGATAAGCTAGACAACAAATACATTGTATAGCAGCTGTGCTCTTCTGGACTGCATTCACTTATTTGAAGACTGGAAGTCTAAAAGTTTGTGCGGCAGTGCCGTTGCCGGCTGGCACACTGTCCCAGGCACCGGGCAATCTTCTGCCTGCCCCCAAGGGGAGGACGGGGGCCGATCACAGCGCAGGAGGGCAGGTGAAGCTCCTGGCTGGGTTCACCTTGCCCACTGATGGCAAAGGTACACAAAGGAGGCAGGAAAGAAGTGGAGGAACTTCTTAGTGGGGGAGAGGGTTTATTGAAGAACACAGGAAAACCACAGAGAGACCGAGAAAATGGGACTGACATGGGGTTTTATACCCATGCAGAGTGGGTGTGGAAAACACGTGGTAACCAATGATATATCAGTTAGGGGGTGTTACAAAGCCAAGGAAAAGGAATTGTAGCAAATGGGAGAAGGAGTAGGTGTGGAGGAGTAGCAAGGACCATTCAACTACTGAGGAACATAGAACTCTCTGGAAAGAAAACCAAATATGAGAAATAAGGGGAGAGGAGAAGCGGCCAATGGTAAGGCACGGATCTACATATTTTCCACAGCCTTTTGGGTGCTCCCTGTGACTTCAAGGCTTTTGGGCTGTGGAAGCATCAAACCAATGGACCTTTTGGTTCACTCGATTCGGCTGACCCTGGCATTGGCAGGTTCACGCAACAAGCTTGTAGTCTGAGCTTAGTGAGTAACTTTCATCTTTTCATGTACTCTTCATGTAAATAGAACACTTCATTTCCAAAAGGCACTTCATCTCACTTGCTCTTATAGATCTACCTTAGCAAGAAATGAAGAGAAATTTTATAAAATAAGCTTGATCCCAAAAAAATTTTACTCATGATATATGGCAGATGTTTGACACAAAAGCACTTTTAATATTCCGTGTGGGAGGCCTGAACCAGGTTAGTTTGGAGCAGCTGTGTACTGTCCCTGAATCTACTGCGTAATGCTTCCCTTATTCCAAGTTAAGAAGTTAATTCACTGACAAACTCTGGCTAAACTGACATTTAGGATTAGTTTGAAAGGAATTTAAGGTAAGCAACTTACCATTACACCTGCAAAACACTTGTAAAATAAAGATATGTGCATTTTTAGGAGATTCAAAAAACTTGAAAAATAACAACCTCCCAGTCATTATTTATAAAACCACATTTATTTGTTCTGAAATTGAAAGTGGGGGAAAAAAAAAAGCTTTATGTATTCATTCCACCCTCACCAGAATGAAAATAATCAGGTGTTAATTTGGATGTGAGAAATGTTCTCAGTTCTGCTTCAGAAAGTATTATTAAAACTTGATGGGAGCTAATGGCAAGCACAGGCAGCAAGTATTAATGCTGGAGACCTAGCATAATCAAGTCGTAATGGCTTCTTCCAAAGGGATGTTTATGTCTTCTCTGCAGGGTTCAATTTTCTATCATAGACAGGAGAGTATCTGAGCAATAGGAGAGATCAGCCTCCCAGGCACGACAGTTGTGTCTGCTCCTACCTTCAAGTTGTGCTCCTTTCTCTTTTTCCGGTGACACATGTTCAGATGAATTAATGACGAGTACTAGGCCTCCAGTAATAAGGAAACACTTTTGGTTTTTTTGTTAAGTTCTGTTTCCTTTAATGCACATGTGTGCTTAGTGTGACTCCAGTT
The DNA here is from genome assembly GCF_000738735.6 of Corvus cornix cornix. Taxonomy (NCBI): domain Eukaryota; kingdom Metazoa; phylum Chordata; class Aves; order Passeriformes; family Corvidae; genus Corvus; species Corvus cornix. The sequence goes on from NC_047056.1 coordinate 95,497,897, forward strand.
TGGAGTTGAGTGTAGATAATCATGCCAGGGATGAATTCACGTTGCAGATAACAATTTTAAATAGATTCAGTAATCTGAGCCAGTAGTCTGAAAACCCTAATTGGTAAAAAAACCTCCCAAGTTTTCAAGGGCAAGATCTTTATTTGTGTATAAGTACAAAAGCAGTCAGACATTTTTAACTTTCTGTTACCCTTAGGGATTGGAAAACCTGTAGAGAAATCTGTCACTTTGCAAGCCTGTAAGAGCAGGAGCAAGAAATTACTCTTACCAGGCTGGATTCAGGAGACTTACCACTTAGAAGGATGAATGTTCTTGATGCTTTCTGAGGTTTATGTTCTTATTTACGTGAGCACTTGCTATCTGCTGCACAGGAGAGAGTTGCCAGTTTCGTAGTCTGGATCAGATGTGAATTATGGGTACTCCCTGAGACCACATATGAAATGGTTATGAAAGAGCATAGATGAAGGAACATCCTGGATTTTACTTATATTGAAGATTTTTACATACTTTCAGATTGTGAACCTACTTAACTCAGAGTATTGGAGAAGACTCAGTCTTGGTACTGGAAGAATATGCATGATCCCCCATCCTCTGTGTGGATTACCTGTGCTGCTTTTTTTTCCAGCTTCACAGCCCTTGGGAATTGCTTTAATTCTGAGGAAAAAGAGTACAGAAATAGAGAATGATATGACAACATACAAAGAATTCCAATTAAAGGCACAAACTTTTTACTCAGTGATTTGGTCACTGAACTACGTGGCTTATAAAAGAAGTAATTTGATTTGTCTAGTGCTTTAAGGGTTGTCCCCCTTCCTCTTTTTTTTTTTTGCCCCAGGAAATTTTATTTCAGAATGTCCATTTCCAGAGGCAGGACTGGTATGTTAGTCTCTTTCTAAGAATAATTTTTGTAGAGGGGAAGAGGTCCCTTAAAAGGGACAGGAATAAAGAATACTGATGTGGCAGAATAGTACCTTAGATTAATCCTGAGGTAAGTGTTCAGGACTCACCTGTTGGCTATTTCAATCTGCTACAACACCTGACAGATTGGGAGGTGGACTCAGGCTTCCTAAACCCTTTCTTAATTGAAAGAAGCAGACAATCCCTGCCAAAGTCAGTCTGATAACAGTATTGTCAGTTTCACTTAGGTGGGAGGCCCCTGCAGGTGTACCAAAGTAGTTTGGGTAAAGTGAGGATGTAGAGAAAAGCTGTAAAACTGGTATGATATTCTCCTTTCCACAGCAGACTGAAAAACTCCTAAGAATGGAAGCTCCTTGCTGGGGACAAGGAGATATTACACAAGGAGTAGCAGGGACATGTGAATGTAGGACACAGGCACTCATTTGGTTAGACAAATATTAATAAATGAAGGAGATATAAAGGTTAAAAAAAGTGATACAACGTTTGAATCTTTGGCCAGATTTCTGTATGGTCCTTTACTTGTGCATTTGAGCCAGTATCTAAGTGTGTCACTGAAAACCAGGAAATAAACTCTCCAACCAGTTTACTAGGTTAGAAAATCACTGTTACTTTATTAGCAGTGCTGGATGCATGGGGAATTCTCCTCAAAGCATGCATACCCAGTAACCTAACAGACTAGGTTATATTCCTCACACTAATACATGTTCATTCCATTTCCTGAATATATGCATATATGCTAATTATCTCCATGGGCTTATTGGCTGTGGTTCTGGATCTTCTGATGAATCTTACTTTGTTGAGAGTATGTCAATATGTGGTTAGGGCATAATGTACTTCTCTTACCATTCTTTGTTCTGACACGAAATCCTTCTTCTCAAAACTAAAACATCTGCTAGCACATATTAATCACTAATATAAATAAATAAGGAAGCATTAGCTAGCACAAGACTTATTAGTCTTATTAGTTAGAGATTTAGGGAGTTAACACAAGGCCACATTAATCTCTGGTATTGGTACTAATCATTGTATGGTATAAAACTAAGTATTAACCACGAATACAGGGATCATACACTATTGTGCTAAAGTTAAAAGAATTTTCCAACGTCTTCCCCCAGTATTGCATAGACTTCTTCTTAAAGAAATAGAACTTGTTTGGTAACAGGTGTAGGTCTGCCAAGTGGAATTTCTTCATTCCCAGCTTCTGTTTTTCACTTTGTGGCTTGAAATACACCTGAGGCTCTTGCTTTACTTATCAGATATAACTGAAAGTTGAGAAGCTTTATTTCCAACAGATTGGTGGTTCAGTGCTGCATGTTGGAAGAGTTTTTGTTTGGTTTTTTTTTCTAAGTAACAAAATGGGGATTTGTGACTTCAATCAAGATGCAAATCACTGAAAAAAAAAATCACACATTTCAATTTATTAGGGGTTTCTGAACAATTGATACTTCAACCATAATTGTTTGCTGTAGAAAAGATAAAATCTATCAGAATCAATGATCAGATTTAAAGAAGCGGGGTGAGGGGAGGCCACATTCTGTGGTAATGTTGTTTCTTTAAGCTGTCATGCTTAACAGCACATGCTGACAAGCACAATGGTTTGGTGGAAAAGAAGGGTGGCTTGGAATAAATTTCCCCCATTCCAGAAGTTATAGCATTTTGACCAGTGGTCTCCCAGCATTTTTATTGTTTCTTCCTCTTTTTTCCCCCTCTAACAAACTATGTATATATAATAACTCTCATTGGTATTAATTGTTCATGCTTTTGTAACTTTCTAGTTGGCGAATGCTTCGTTATCACCTCAGCAGCATTGTGAATCAGCAGGATGCCAGCCATTAGTGCATAGTATAAAGGAGTAGCTGCTGTTATACTGAAATCCCACAGAAACCTAATTGTTGGGGTCCCTCCCCCCTGCCATGGAGCCCTGGGAGATGGGCCCTGGGGAGGAGACACGGGGTTTGCCTGCCCCTGGTCAGCCTCATTCCCCATTGGTTGGTTTGTGTTCCCTGGTGTGGCCAAGGACCCTGGGGTCCCGTGACTGCGGAGTTCCTGAGCAGAGCCCCGGCCATGTGGCTGGAGAAATAAAGACCTCTGAAACATCTACCACAAATCTGTCCATATATATTTCCTTTCCACGGGACTCCTGGTTTGATATATGCTTGTTACAGTAATCCCTGCTGTAACACCTAGTAACATGGAGGCTGCTCTGCTGTAAGTCAAAGTCTCTGATCAGTGATATCCAGTGGTTCTTTAGAAATTTATGTTTTCATTTCAGTTCCATTGAGACATTTAGAAACACACTAGATTGTGCTAAACAATATTTACTGGGGACAGAAGGACTTGAGTTCTGTACCCTTTCAGGGATTGCAATGAATGTTTTTACAAGTGCTGATTGCTTTATGCTGTCTTTTTCCTTCCTACACATTGCTGTCCTTTGTTACTGTTTTTATTAATAATCATATTTTACTTCTAATTTAGAATTAACATTTTAATTTGCTGTTTATATCAACTAGTCTTGTACTGTCTCAGAGAATTTATACTTACATAATTTGGTTGTAGATATGTGTGCTGCTGCTTCAGTAGGCATCATTCTTATGCTTGTATTTAGCATATGCATTGCATAGTACGTGTTGTGGCCGTACTTTCCCACCAGAATCTTGACAGGTCATAGAATCATATAATATGCTGAGTTGCAGGGGACCCATAAGGATCATCAAGTTCAACTTCTGTTTCTGTGCGGGATACCCCAGCAGTCACACCATGTGCCTGAGAGTGTTGTCCAAATGCTTCTTGAACTCTCTTAGGCTTGGTGCTGTGATAACTTTGCTGGGGAGCCCATTCTAGTGCCCATCCACCCTCTGGGTGAAGAACCATTTTTCTAATATCCAACCTAGACCTCCCCTGACACAACTTCAGGCCATTCCCTTGGGTCCTGTCACTGGTCATGACAGTGGAGAGATCGGTGTCTGTCCTGCTTGCACTCATGAGGAAGTTGTAACTGCAATGGGGTCTCCCCTCAATCTCCTCCAGGCTGAGCAGACCAAGTGACCTCATCTGCTCCTCAAGGCCCTTTGCCATCCTTGTGGCCTCCTGTGGGTGTTCTGAGAGCTTAGGGTCTTTCTTATATTGCTGTGCCCAAAACTGCACACAATATTCAAGGTGAGGCTGCCCCAGTGCAGAGCAGAGTGGGACAATCCCCTCCCTTGCATAGCTGGTGATGCTGTGCCTGATGCACTTTAGGACTTGATTGGTTCTCCTGGCTGCCAGGGCACACTGTCATTTTACCATCAGACATAGAATTCTGTTCAGGTATTTGGCAAGGAGGGAGTATACCAAGCTCTCCTTTCCACTGGGACACTTGTAACTGGTTCTGGTGGTGTCCCATGGTGGAATATGTGAAAGGAAATCCTTAAGCAGAGTAAACCAAGAATCCTATGTGTAACCTGAGCCTGCATACTCCCAGCAACATCTGCAATTGTCCACAAATAGTGTCTTTTTTTATAGTTTTCATCACAGAGGCCTCAGCCTACTCTTTACGAAACATCCTCGCCTTTTTGTTATTTCTGCTGCAGTGTGCACAAAGTAAGTAAATAATATTGCTGGGATACTGAAAATAATGTCTAGTCACCTTCTTGGTTAGATATCTTAAGTTGTCTCTCTGAACTTAATGCACAAAATGATAAAATCACTTTGAAACACCTCTTTCCTTCTTCCATTTACAATGCCTCTAGAAAAAGTAGCTCTTCTGGTTGGGTAGTTCATCTTTATAAGGTTGCTATGCCAATGCTTCCCTCTCTAATGTGTCGGACTCTTGATAATAATGTGAGGCTTGAAAAGAGAGTGGCTGAATGGTGCCATGCTTGTACAGGCTCTAAAAGCTGGTGTTAAAAGTGCAGGCTGCCCAACAGTCACCTTTAGTTCCCAAACTGTGCTTCCCCTTTGGGAAGGCTGGCTAGTAGAGAGAGTACAGGAGTTGGCTGTGATTTCTTTGCCCCCAGTTTTGCTAGTGAAAGCCTCTTGCCTGTGGAGTGACCATCTGAGACTCCTTGGAGTGGCTGCGTGTTGGGAGAGGTTTATCTCCCTATCTTGTCTGCAAAGGCAAGTTGGCCCAGAATATGCTTTCTGTGCATTTGTACCAGGGTGGGCTGTGTTGCTCCATGGCTAAGTGCAGAGTCCTTGGTTGGTGTGTGCTTGTGGGAGTCTGAAGGGAGCGAGGAAGGTGGTGCTTCTGCTGGGCATTTTGTGCTCTGTAAACACAGATATCAGTATAGGAATCTCTCGCTAATGCTCCTGTACTGTGTGCCTCTGGGCAGCACGTAGGCTTCTCCAATATAGTAACAAAGGCAGTAGGTATCACTGCCAGGCATCTTCCCCTGAGTTAGCAAGATATCTCTGGCTGTGATTAGAAATTCTGGGTTTTCAAGGTTGGCTTGCAGATAAATGAGTCAATAGGCCTCTAGTTGACTCATAGTTGAGGTAGTTGGGTAGGTTTTAAAGGTGTTCTTGCTATTCTTGGTGGCAGATAAGGAGTCTTCTGATAGTGTGTTTTCTCCTTTTGCCCTGGTACTGTCCTGTCTCTGTGCAGTGCAGAGATAGGGATGCTGGATGTGTGATGTGAAGGGTCTTTCAAAGTGCTCACTGCCTGCGCTGCTCACTGATTGCTGTCAATAACCTTCCCTGCCACTCCTCTTCATTGTGTGTACTCCATTTGCAGTTCTGTACTGTGGAAAGCTGTTTCTTCTGCACTCGAATGCAGATTGACCTGTGTGGCAGAGGGCTGGAGGAATCAACTTACAATGTAGGGCATAATTGTACACTCTGAATTGGCCAGATACACAACAGGCTCGGCCCTTACTGAACTGCCTTATACGTGTTTTTTTCCTTATTACCTACAGCAACCACTGTTACTTCATCACTGACAGTGCATTCTGATGATGTGCTCTCTCACCAGAACTGAGGAGCAGTGCAATTTCCATTGTATGGGTGACAGAGGTCAGTTGGCATCTTGATAATGGAGTTGAGAAGCCTCTACTTGCCTGGCAGCGTACTAGAGTATGACCTTTAAAAGTTGAGCGGTTTGTTTTTTTCTAGGCTTAGTTTAGTAAAAATCACTAATAACTGGTCTGTGGAATATTTCTAATTAGATGCTTGAAGATGCTGAAAGTTGAGATAGCACTGAGAAGATGCAAAAGAAATAGAGACTGCAGGGTAGTGTCAGAGGAGAGTCCAGCAGTGGGTGACGAAGATGATGAGGGGACTGGAGCATCCCTTTTAAGAGGAGAGGCTTAGGGAGTCAGGCCTGTTCAGCCTTGAGAAGAGACAATAGAGAGGGGCCTTTGTCAATGTCTACAAGTATCTGAAGGGAGGGTGCCAAGAGGATGGAGCCCGGCCTTTCTTGGTGGTGCCAAGTAATGTCACATCAGGCAATAGGCAAAAAGTGATGATCGGGAAGTTCCACCTGAAGGAAGAACTTCACTGTGTGCGTGACCGAGCACTGGAACAGATTGCCCAGAGAGGTTGTGGAGTCTCCCTCACTGGAGATATTCAAGAACTGTCTGGACACAGTCGTTTGCCATGTGCTCTGGGATGCTCTAGGTTGGACCAGATGACCCACTGTGGTCCCTTTCAACCTGACCCATTCTGTGATTCTGTGATGTGGTGGCATATCCCCTCTTCAGGCTGCTAAGATCTCAGAAATGCTTGTTAGGCCTCAGCATTGATGAACAGCACCTGGGCTCAGCTCCTCTTGAGTTGATCAGAAACACTGTCTGTTCCCCCAAACCCATGAGCTCCTGTTTTGTAACAAACAGCCTTGGAAAATTATTTTTCTTCCCTGAATAACAACCGAAGTTCAACACAACAACAAGTGAACTTTCTTTCAAAGTTACCAACCCGAATTGCAGCCAGGATGGAAAATTACCATGACCAAAGTTAACTCTCTTGTGACCCTGTAAACAGGAGTCCTAAGTGAGACCCTTTGAACTCTCCTAGTCTGCAATGGGCTGTGACCAGAAAACTCCCTCTGAGTGGCACCTCTCAGAGCCAGCAAACTTTCAGGTTTGCTGTACTTGGAGGACTGCCAGCAAAGACCAGAGCCTGGGCTGATAGCCCCATTCCTCAATGGGGAGGATGCAAAGGCATCTCACATCTGACGTGAGTTCTTCACTGAATGAAAGGGGAATTTTTCGTAGGTATACCTTGTATACACTCATTTAGGTCTGTGTGCATGCAAGTGTGAATATCCTATAGCAAATGTCCTATGAATGTTGCTCTCCTAGATTCTGAAGTACTTTAGATTCATAGCTAGATTTGGCCTATAGGTGAGTTACTGTTCTGCCTATAGTAAACTCTGTTGGATCCTTTGTTGAACTGTTTAAATTAGGCTGTTGATTAAATGTTGTTAAGTGTTAAAACCTTTAGGCCTAAACTAGAAAATCTGGGGCTTGGTTTGGCAAGGGACTCCATTCTGAACTTCATGATATGGTGAGAGGGTCTCCCTTATCCTTTCTATCCTTACCTTTTCCTGTCTTTACCATTTTCCATCCCCAGTCTCCACACAGATAATTTTTGGTTGATTTTGGGTTTAGAATGGTTGATTTTAGATTTTAGTCCAATTTTTCTGTGCTTTAACCATCTTGTAAGTGGGAGAGCAAACCTTGCCAACGAACCTTGTTGTGCTTTCACTTAAATAACACCTGCTTTTGCCAATACATTTGCTGGTGATTGAACCATCTAAAGCACTCATTCACAGCATGTGATTCAATAAATGAAGATGAGGTGTGGTTGAATAGCCCATTAAATACAGTGCTGCTATTGCTAGTAACAGACTGCAGGCTTTTTATTTACTTTGGAAAGCCTCTGAACTATGGCTTGCCCAGTTTAGTCTAGACTCTTCTGCCCAATATAGAGTTTTATTTTAGCTTGTTTGGCTAAACCTGCAATGGTTTGACATGCAGGTAACTGTTATGTAACTTGTTAAGCTTTAGCTGTCAGTATGCACTTGTATAGTTATATAGTAACTTTGATGTCCTTCTGCAAATTACAGGTAGCAATACCAAGCTGTTCTTCTGTGTACAGTGAATTGTCTATGACCCTAGAATGTAGTGAATTGGAGTACAAGTAAAGGATGGTAGCAGAGGCCTTGATGGTACAACAACAGGAGAATACCAGAGGCTATAAACAAATCATCAATGGTCAGTTATAGCTCATTAAAGTAATGCAGTCTTGGGAGCTCAGTAAGACCATTAAGGGTAACAGAATAAAACCCAAATACTCAAAACATATAAAACACAGTATGTATAGTACATTTAGGAAAGATCTTGAATTATGGACCATGGAAAAATAGCAAAGTGTAGCACAAATTAACATAAAAAATTAAGTCAAACGCTTGCCACACTCTGAAATAAGAAGAAAAGAAACCCCACCATCAATATCCTTCTTTGCTGGTTCTCCTCTTCGTCTTCCAGGATTGGAGCAGTAATTGGTTGGTGTAACAGCAGAGATAGTAGGAGTGTGTGTGTGAATGTATGTGTCTAGCAATTTTAACTGTAGCATTTTGAGAATTTACCAATGGAATTTTCTTTTGTGTTCTTCCTTGCTTTTTCTGTGATGGCTATATCCGAAATAATAACTATTTGGTTAGAATGTTAATATTATAAACCAATAAATTACTGATTTCACCTAGAAAGGGTGTTTCTGTGGTGCAAATAAACTGCACATTGTGTAGTATAACATGACACAGGTTAAAATCCCTTTTAACTATATCCAGAAAAGTGCTTCATATTATTGCTTCTGAGTATTACTGAGGTTAGTGATGAGGAGGCAGAATGACTTGTGCAGATGGAGTGGCAAGGACAGACTGGGTAGTGGTGTCAGGGAGATGTCACCTGACTCTCCTCTGGAGTTATGGGTAAGAAGAATAAGTGTTTTAAAGTAAGTAGTCAAGCAAGGTAAACATTACTGCTTAGTTTAAACATTAGAGAAACTTTAAAGCAAGAACTGAAGCTCCATCTAATGTCATATATTCTAAGTTATTTATGATCTATTCTGTTTTAATAGTATTGATATTTATTATCTAACTCCAGTTAATGTTAACTGTTACTAGATGGAGGTGGACAAATTGCCAGTTTTATGGATGAGAAAGTGAAAATACTCAATGTTATTTCTTGTTCATAGTTGAAAAAAGAGTGGCTTGATTTATTTAGATCATAATGATAGCACATCCTACTCCAATAATAACTCAGAAAGATTTGAAAGAACCTATGCTAAAATGAAATATTTTACAATCATCTGGCCACAGTAATTTACATACAGGAGTTTTAAAACAGGAGATGGAATGGTTCTTCCAATAAATCTGGAAAGTGTTCGGAAAGCCAAGAGATCTAAAAGAAAAGTGGAATGCCAGTATTTTTTAAAAGGTTGAACATGAGGACCCAAGATTTTGGCCCCTTGTATTGATTGGGGTAAATGTGGTCATAAGTGATGCACGATGTTAAAAGTACTTAACGAAGTTATTGCTAAACAATGCGTCGAGTTGACAAACTGTCAGCTTGAAACTAATAAGCTTCGATATGATAGAAATCAGACTCTTAATATATTTTTGTAAAAAATTTAATTTGACACAATCTTAATTAATGGAGTAGTAAAAACCTGATCCCAGTAGGCTGATTTAGCACTCTTGAAGTAAATGTATGCAATCTCAGTACATCAGGAACCATTCAAGCAACTTGGGCAGCACCTGGAGCTCCAGGGGCCTTCTGACAGAAAAGTAGGCCAGCCAGGAGGTAAGGAAGTGATATGAAAAAGATGTATAACCTTAGATGAAGGATGCTGTCCCTATTAGTAAACAGCAGAATGAGCCAATGGGCACTGGGTTGTAATTGTCCAGACTATGAAGTTGACAGGAGGGAGTTCTTAGAGACCACAGTATAGCTGCGCACAGTCACAGGAATGGAAATGCATCATATTGATGGCAATTTCCAAGAAAAATCATAATGAGTATGCCTTTTTGCACCTGTAACATACAAAGATTCATGAAGAATTTTGTATTGCCCGGGTCTCAAAAGAGGCTTCATTGTTAAATAGCTGTTCAGATTCCTGCTGCTGAGTGGTTGCAGGACGGGAGGTCCTTGTCTAGCCCTGCTGTTCCTACCTCTTTCCCAGCTGCTCCTACCATGACACAGAAACGGCAGCACACCAGCAGCAGGTTATAAAATATTGTACGTGTATACAGTATCTTAGAGTAGCAAAACACCTGGGGAGTTGCAACTAAGAAACTTTTCTGAAAATTGATACTGTGCCAGCAGTTGCCTTTTACTATGCTAAAGGTTTTTTTTCACATTCTTTCTAAAAACGTTGCTGTTCCTCGTTAAGCTAATTAATTGCAGTCAGTCAGCATGGCATGATAGATGCAGTGGTATGAGCCCTTGTGTTGAAATCAGGGTTAGGGTTTGGGTTACACCTAGGGTTAGGGTTGAGGAAACCACAAAGGCAGGAGCTCCAGGGACTCTGACCATGCGAAAGGCGGGACAAGTTGAGAATGGCACAGGCCAAGGCTTGCTCTCTCTTCTTCTTTCTCGTCTTAATTCACCATGGCCCAAAGTCTGATTTCCAGCTCCACCTAGGGTTCGGTTTGGTCTTACACCTAGGGTTAGGGTTAAGCCTACGGTTAGGGTTAGCGTTACGCCTGGGGTTAGGCTTGAGGAAACTCACAAAGGACAGAACTCCAGGGACACTGACCATGTGAAAGGCAGGCCAAGTTGAGCACAGCACAGCCAAAACCTTGCTCCCTCTTCTTCTTTCTGATTGGAACTCACCACAGCCCAATGCCCGATTCCTGGCTCAAACTAGGGTTAGGGTTAGGGTTACGCCTAGGGTTAGGGTTGAGAAAACCACAAAGCCAGGAGCTCCAGGAACACTGACCATGCGGAAGGCATGCCAAGGTGAGCACGGCATGGCCAAAACCTTGCTCGCTCTTTTTCTTTCGGCTTGGAACTAACCACAGCCCAATGTCCGATTTCTGGCTTAAACTAGAGTTAGAATTATGCCTAGGGTTACGGTTACTGTTAGGGTTACGCCTCGGGTTTCAGGGTTGAGGAAAGCATAAAGCCAGGAGCTCCAGGGACACAGACCATGCGACAGGCATGCCAAGATGAGCGCAGTACAGGCCAAACCTTGCTCGCTCTTCTTCTTTCTGCTTGGAACTCGCCACAGCCCAATGTCCGATTCCTGGTTAAAAATAGGGTTAGGTTTAGGGTTATGCCTAGGGTTAGGGTTGAGGAAACAACAAAGCCAGGAGCTCCCGGCACACTGACCATGTGAAAGGCAGGACAAGTTGAGTACGGCAAAGCCCAAACCTTGCTCGCTCTTCTTCTATCTGCTTGGAACTCACCATAGTCCAAAGCCCGATTTCCAGCTCCACCTAGGCTTAGGTTTAGTTTTACGCCTAGGGTTAGGGTTACGCCTAGGGTTAGGGTTGAGGAATCTACAAAGGCAGGAGCTCCAGGGACACTGGCCATGCGAAAGGAAGGACAAGCTCAGCAAGACACAGCCAAAACCTTGCTCCTTTTTCTTCTTTCTGCATGGACCTTGCCACTGCCCAATGCCCAATTTCTGGCTCAAATTAGGCTTGGGGTTCAGGTTATGCCTAGGGTTAGGGATGAGAAAACCACAAAGGCAGGAGCTCCAGATACACTTGACCATGTGAAAGGCAGGCCTAGCTGAGCGATGAAAAGGCCAAACATTGCTCCCGATTTTTCTTTCTTCTTGGAACTCCCCGTAGCTCAAAGCCTAATTTCTGGTTACACCTAGGGTCAGGGTTATGCCTAGGGTTAGGATTACACTTAGGTTTGGGGCTGAGAAAACCAGAAAGCCTGGGACCGTGGCCATGTGAAAGGCAGGCAAGGTGAGCACGGCACAGCCAAAACCTTGCTCGCTCTTCTTCTTTCTGCTTGGAACTCGCCACAGCCCAATGCCCGATTTCTGGCTTAAACCAGGGTTAGGGTTCGGGTTATGCCTAGGGTTAGGGTTGAGGAATCCACAAAGGCAGGAGCTCCAGGGACACTGACCATGTGGAAGGCAGGCCTAGGTGAGTGCAGCACAGCCCAAAACTTGCTCGCTCTTCTTCTTTCTGCTTGGAACTCGCCACAGCCCAATGCCCGATTTCTGGCTTAAACTAGGGTTAGGGTTCAGGTTATGCCTCAGGTTAGGGTTGAGAAAACCACAAAGCCAGGAGCTCCCGCGACACTGACCATGCGAAAGGCAGGCCTAGGTGAGTGCAGCACAGCCAAAACCTTGCTCACTCTTCTTCTTTCTCGTTTTAAGTCACCAACGTCCAAAGTCCGATTTCCAGCTCCACCTAGGTTTTGGTTTACTCTTACGCCTAGGGTTAGGGTTAGGGTTACGCCTAGGGTTAGGGTTGAGGAATCTACAAAGCCAGGAGCTGCAGGGATACTGACCATGTGAAATGAATGCCCAGGTGAGCACGGCACAGCCCAAACCTTGCTCGCTCTTCTTCTTTGTGCTTGGAACTCGCCACAGCCCAATGTCCGATTCCTGGCTCAAACTAGGCTTAGGTCTGGGGTTATGCCTGGGGTTAGGGCAGAGAAAACCACAAAGCCAGGAGCTCCAGGGACACTGACCATGTGAAAGGCATGCCAAGGTGAGCATGGCACAGCCCAAACGCTGCTTCCTCTTCTTCTTTCTGCTTGGAACTCATCATAGTGCAAGGCCTGATTTCCAGCTCCACCTAGGCTTAGATTTACTCTTACGCCTAGGGTTAGGGTTAGGGTTATGCCTAGGGTTAGGGCTGAGGAATCCACAAAGGCAGGAGCTCCAGGGACACTTGCCATGCGAAAGGCATGCCAAGTTGAGCACGACACAGCCAAAACCTTGCTCGCTCTGCTTCTTTCAGCTCAGAACTCGCCACAGCCCAATGCCCGATTTCTGGCTTAAACTAGGGTTAGGGTTCGGTTTATGCCTCGGGTTAGGGTTGAAAAAACCACAAAGCCAGGAGCTCCAGGGACACTGGCCATGCGAAAGGCAGGACAAGTTGAGTGCAGTACAGGCCAAACCTTGCTCGCTCTTCTTCTTTGTGCTTGGAACTCGCCACAGCCCAATGTCCGATTCCTGGTTAAAAATAGGGTTAGGTTTAGGGTTATGCCTAGGGTTAGGGTTGAGGAAACAACAAAGCCAGGAGCTCCCGGCACACTGACCATGTGAAAGGCAGGACAAGTTGAGTACGGCAAAGCCCAAACGCTGCTTCCTCTTCTTCTTTCTGCTTGGAACTCATCATAGTGCAAGGCCTGATTTCCAGCTCCACCTAGGCTTAGATTTACTCTTACGCCTAGGGTTAGGGTTAGGGTTATGC